>NC_071105.1:587500-680000 GCF_024256425.1 Clarias gariepinus
ACCTCTGGACTACCGCTGCAACGTTTTCAGGCCTGAGGGACAGCGTACACCAGCAGCCGCTAAACTAGCGCCGGGGGGATGTTTGGGAAGCCGCGCTGGTCGTTACATCGACTGTGTGCTGGACGGCGTCTTACTGCGGGTACTTGTGGACACCGGCTCCACTGTTTTGCTGCTGCCCTCTGGATTACTGGGGCAAAGCAAGCGTGTTTGCATACGGCCTGAACTTGCCTTCAACATCCACACCGTTGCTGGGGGCTGCGTAAAGGTACGGGCGTGTCGCACGGTGCGAGTCCAGGTGCGTGGTCGAACTTGTGCACACGAGTTCTTAGTGGGGAGTGTCGAGGAGGACTGCGTTCTGGGGTTGGACATTCTGGAGAGATGGGGTGCGGTGCTAAATTTGTCTAGCGGAACTCTGCGTGGTAACTTCAGGATAGCCAGGTTGCTAGGACCCAAACCACAGCCGGACAGGTTAGTAGCACACACCCGGGAGGCGGAGCTTCCAGTAGCAGACCGAGGGGGAAATATACGCGCTAACGGCGGCGCTTTACCTCGCCAGCCGGGCAGCAAAGCGCGTGGCCGGTACTGCGAGCAAGTGGAGTGAAGTCTTCGACGTAGAATGCTCGATGCAGAACATTCTCCCCGTGCAGTCCTCTAGGCTCTCCGGCGGTGACCAGCTGTCCGAGCCAGCGTGCAACCGTGTTACTGCATCACCCAGAGCGTCACCCGCAGTCGCTTCGCCGGCGTCACAGCTGGACCATGATCCGCTCATCGCCAAGCAGAAGGGCCCCACCCAGCGCTCGCGGGCACCGCTGCAAGACTTTCGGGTAAGGGCACCTATGGGGCGGATGGACGTGGACACTCACGGCCAGGGGCGAGATTTTGCTGCCAGAGAGCAGGTACGGGTGTGTTCCCCAGGAAGGAAAAGGGGGCTCTCAGCCAAGCTTATGTCCGACTGGGTGGGCCCCTGTACGGTAATTGCTCGGCTCTCCGATGTCTTCTACCGGGTGCAGTTGGCGGGGCGGGCACGAGTTGTGCTTCACCGGGATCGTCTTGCGCCTTACCAGCCGCACGCCGAGGAAACATTGAACTCTGTGGAGGCTGGACCACCTCAGCACAATGTTCGCATTCATCCCTCACCTGTCAAAGGACGCCGGCGTTCCCACCGCCAGTGCCGACCGCCTCCACGCCTCCGAAACAAAGTTCATCATGGTGACCAGGGACGGTCACAGCTCGGGTTGGGGCAGTGTGGCGTGGGCAGGGCGGCGGCTGACGACCAGCATGCCTTGCGGGGATGTCGGTGTGTTCACCATGTTGGGGAAGGGTGTTTGAGTTAGTGGCTTCGGCCCTGTTTGTGTGTGTGGGGAGTGTGTGACGTGTGGAATGTGCTCCGGTTCATGCTGAGGCTGAATTGTATGTAGGAATTGTATGCTGTTCATGCTGTTTGTTAGACTGCGTGAGTGAGATAAAGTACTCCCAGCCATTGCATTGGGCAGCAAATAAGCTCACTCGTCTCTCCACCATTTTTTCCGGCGGAAAAACGCTACAATATGTAGCTAAGCCCTGCCCACAATTCACACCTTAAGGAAGCCTGAAACTACTCTTGATAAATTACCTGAGAACAAATTGCTTTAGACCTACTTTAATCACACTGCAATCAACACTACCAAACAGCAAAAACTAGGTACAGTATACAGTAAGAACTAATCATGTTACAAAAACAGTACAAAAGTTAAAAATCTACCTTACCAGTGGAGAAGAATTCAATTTAGAAAACTCAAGCACACTAAAAGTTAATGTTGATGAGGATCGCTGGATTTTCTGTGATTGACGGATATTTCATGTGCTTGTCAATTTATTTAATTTAATTAGCATTTAATTGTATTTTATTTTGTTTGTTATTGTTTATTATTTTGTCTTTAAGGAAATGTATTCGAAATGTCTTTAGACTCGACTGAGTAACACGAGAAAAAGAGATAATCTAGCCATGTGAATTACGTTTAAATGAAAAGCTGAACTTGAAAGTTTGGATGCAGATGTTACTGTTATTTTTATTTATTTATTTATTTATTTATTTTGTCTTTTTAGAAAGAAAATACATTCATAGGCAAGGAGATACACTTCTTCTTCTTCTTTGTCTTTTGGCTGTTCCCTTTCAGGGGTCGCCACAGCGAATCATCTGCCTCCATCTAACCCTATCCTCTGCATCCTCTTCTCTCACACCAACTAACTTCATGTCCTCTCTCACTGCATCCATAAATCTCCTCTTTGGTCTTCCTCTAGACCTCCTGCCTGGCAGTTCCAACCTCAGCATCCTTCTACCGATATATTCACCATCTCTCCTCTGAACATGTCCAAACCACCTCAATCTGGCCTCTCTGACTTTATCTCCAAAACATCTAACATGGGTTGTCCCACTGATGAACTCATTCTTGATCCTATCCATCCTTGTTACTCCCAAAGAGAACCTCAACATCTTCAGCTCTGCTACCTCCAACTCTGCCTCCTGTCTTTTCTTCAGCGCCACTGTCTCTAAGCCGTAGAGCATCACTAGTCTCACCACTGTCCTGTACACCTTTCCTTTCATTCTCGCTGATACTCTTTTATCGTTCTACACACCTGACACTTTTCTCCACCCATTCCAACCTGCCTGTACCCGCCTCTTCACCTCCTTTTCACACTCTCCGTTGCTCCGGACCGTTGACCCTAAGTACTTTGTCTCATTTGTCTCTGACGTATAATGTGTTCTCCTGTATCGTTTGCAGAAATCCATTATACAATTTAGAAATTATCTTACTGCATGGTTGAGCTTTAGACACTGATAAGGTCACCTTCATTATTCCTGTCTCTGCTATCTTCAGTACTTCTAATTTAATTTTATGTTCAACATTACATTCAATTTTTTCAATTTTATTTGTATAGCGTTGAAGCCTTGTAACATTGAAGCCTTATTTGAAGATATCTGTAGAAGTCACTCTGGTTAGGCCCATACCTTCCCTTTAATGATTCAAAGCTTTAAATTTTACCCTTGTTAAACAATGTATAATAGTTAGTAATACCTACAGTAGCTTAGCCCATATTCTGAAATGGTGATCTATTCTCCTTAGGGTGGAGTCAGTATCAGAGGCACACCATCTTAATATTTTCATTGCACCTTCCAAATCACTCATGTTCTTTATTTGGTGCCAGATTTGAAATATTAAATTGATCCATGGGTTTGTTTCCTCACTCAGTCTAGTTCTTAGTTTGTTATCAGCAACCAGAGCAGGTAGTGGAAGCTCGTCCATCATTCCTCTCTCTATTTCGATCCATCTTGCTGAGTATATCGGACTACACCAATAAACAAGGGCCTTAGTTGAGATACATATTAGAACTTTTAAAGGCATGAAAGGCCTAGTCCACTGCTTTCTTCACTTAATTACGATATGTTAAATCTTACTCTAGGTCTTTTGCCCTGCCATAGAAATTTAGATATTAACTTATGTCATTCTGTAAAATTGCTGATTTGGTATTTCTATTGGAAGTGCTTGAATTAGATATAACAGTTTTGGGAAAAATATAACCTGACATAGATTCAACTCTTAAACTGAGGAGGGGAATAAGGTTCTAACAGAGTGGATCAGATTTCTTTTTTTTTATAAAGGGAACTGTAATTTAAATAAAATAATTTAGAGTAATCACCAGACATATTTACTCCTAAATAGTTAATTGACTTTGTATATTCATTTAAATTAATTTTCTCTTTAATTTGTCTGGATGGTTCATAATTAAATGTTAATACTTGAGTTTTTGTAACATTAAGCTACCTGTAACCAGATATGGCCTCATAGCCTTGAAGAAAATGAAAAAAAAAAATAGACAGGTGTAGGTTGAAGCTTATAGATCAATATATCATCAGCAAAGAGAGTTGTTTTATGTTCTCCAAACCCCATGTCCATCCCCTTTAATTGAATGGGTTTGTCTATTGGCTCAATGGTTCAATAAACAGGGCAAAAAGTAATGGTGAGACGGGGGATTCTTGTCTTGTACCTCCTTCTAAATTAAATGGATGTGATAAATCTCCATTAATTTTAATTTTTGCAAATGGCTCATTGTATAGTGTCCCAATTATTTCTATAACCTTATTATAAAATCCAAATTTTGCGAATACTATACTTGTATAGGAAATCCCATCTCACGGAATCAAAGACTTTCTCTGCATCTAAACTCAACAGAGCTGCTTTCACCATATATGTAACTAAGTGTACAGTATGTAGAGTTCTTCTGATATTGTCTGATGCCTGCCTCTGGCAGATAAAGCCTGTTTGGTCTAAGTTAATGAAGTCCGGAAGATCTTTTTTAGTCTCTGAGCTAAAATGGAGGTGAACAACTTATAGTGTACATTTAGAACACTAATTGGGTGATAATTACTACATTCCATTCTATGTTTTCCCTCCTTTGCAATAACTAAAATGATTGCTTCTCTCCATGAAGGTAAGATTGCCTTTTCTTTTGTATTACCCAGTTGAATACCGTTAATAAAGTTAGGGCCAAATGATCAAACATGGTTTTATACCATTCTGCAGAATAGTCTCTGGTCCTGGGGATTTACCTGCCTTTAATTTTGTTACCGCTGTTTTTGACTCTTTCAGCTAATACGGATTCTATTGAGTTTAAAAATGAAGGGGGGGGCTAAAAGTAAAGATGACTGTGTGAGAGAGAGAGATGTTTTTATTCTCACTGAGTTTATCAATTTCGTTGAGCCTATGTACATATGGAATGGAAGTTAAAAATATTTAGCTATTAAATAAACTGTTACAGGTTCACGCCCCTGTCATTGGGTTCGGGCTGGATCCGGCATTCATTACTGATGTTAAAAAGTAAGCACCTAACCCAACCATTTTATCATAAATATTCCCATGTGTCAACAGGTTCATTAGTGCACACTGCTCCACACTGCAAAAGATCTAGTTAAATTTATATCCTGTGTCTTATGATGTCTTATGTCAAATTAAATTATTTTGATGATCATAATTACAGCAAACCAAACATAAGATTATTTTACCTATTTCTAGGCATATTTTACAAAGGTTTTAAGTGTTTGCTTCTTGACCAGATAATTTTGCTAATTTTAAGCATTTATTTTTAAACATAAGCACAATTATGTGCAAATCAAACAGACTTATGTATAGTTTATAAGTAAACAAATGACATCTTAGTAAGTGAAATGTTCTTGAGTCTAGCCAAACATAATGATAATTTCTTACAATAAATTTACACAAAACTAAACTAAAAATAAGATTATTAATCTTTTCATTACTTTCTAGCCAAATGAATTCTAGTCATAATTTTGATTATTTCAAGAAACTAACAAAATGAGTATCTGCCACTAGAACAAAACACTTTTTACTTAATTTATTTTGCAAAATTCAATTCAATTCAATTTTATTTGTATAGCGCTTTTAGCTATTTTCATTGCCGCAAAGCAGCTTTACACAATCAAAAGAATTATTTAGGTTTGTATGAAATGTGAATTTGTATGAATCAAAATGGTCAGTTTGTCCCTGGTGAACAAGCCGAGGGCGACAGTGGCAAGGAAAAACTCCCTGAGATGGTAATAGGAAGAAACCTTGAGAGGAACCAGACTCAACAGGGAACCCATCCTCATCTGGGTGAAACAGAAAGCAGTAAATGATCTGCATTTATACAAAAGATTAATTAGAATAATAATCTTATTAATCTTATATTTGGTTTGTTGTAATCTCACTATAAGAAAGTGTAGATCAATGTAGCGGTTAGCACTGTCGTGTTGCACCTCCAGGGTCCGGGTTCGATTCCTGTGTGTGTGTGTGTGTGTGTGTGTGTGTGTGGAGTCTGCATGATCCCCCGTGCCTGGTGTGGTTCCTCTGGGTTCTCCGGTTTCCTCCCACACTCCAAACACCTGCAGATTAGACTCACTGGTGTTCACAAATTACCCGTAGTGTGTTTGTGTGTGTGTGTGTGTGTGTGTGTGTGTGCCCTGAGATGGATTGGCACCCTGTCCATGGTGAACCCCACCTCGTGCCCTTAGTCTCCTGGGATAGGCTCCGCCCCCCACGACCCTCGATACAGGATTAAACGCTATAGACGATGAGTAAGTGAGATTCAACACACACACACACACACACACACACACACACAATTAGCTAGAAATTGATTTGTTTAAATCCTCCAGTAGGTGTCGCTGTGAGCGTTTCGGTCTCGTTCCTCCACACATTCCCAGAAGCAGAAGAAGCCGTGCTGCAGTGTTGCTGATTGATGAGCTGAGCTCTCCGACTCTACTAATCATCTTTACATTCCAATATTTCTGACAGGGTTTTACCCCCACAGTTCCATCTGATCCGTTGTGGGTGTATTTGAGGTGGTTAACTGCGTTCTGCTGTAAAGCTCAAGGTAAGTTACACTCGGCTAACAGTGGCTCAGTCCTAAATGGGCTTCTACTTCCTATGCTAGTGCGCTACACAGGCTGGAACATAGTGCTGTTTACCTCACACACTCTGTAGGGCACTAGATGTACACTCGGACTGATTTGGGACGCAGCCCGGATGAGACGCTACAGTTAATTAGTGATTAATTAGTAAATTGGAGCTGATTATAACCGCACGTGCTTTGATGTAAAGTGTTTTGTGTGCTGTAGTGACACTCAGGTCTGAGCTGCAGTGAGAGTTTATCTCACTAATGTTTATCTCCTCAGATTTAAACTGGTGTGTGAGGTCACGTGTCCAGGACAGGCGTTACAGACTGATATTACAGTCGGGAATACCACACACACACACACACACACACACACACACACAAACACACCACGTGACCCTGGCCTGGTTCTCTCATACCCTGTGTGTATTCGGTGTGTAAGTTCACAGACCTACACAGTAACACTCACGCCTCAGTGTACACTTTATATCTCTCTTATAGTTCAGGTGTAAATGAACAGCCTGGTGAAACCAGAAAGGCTTTAAAGTGGACGGTTGAATTGCAGGTTTGTCTCAGAGTCCCAAATCGAGTGCGTGTCCACGAGCATCCTGAGGTGAGGGAGATTAAACGCCTCTTCCTCGTCCGTGTCAGTCTCGGGCGTTTTCCCATTAGAGACGATCGATATGATCGCAGGAACGATTACTCGGAGGGGAAGGTAGGGGGGACGATCCATCGTCTCTAATGTGGAAACGCCTGAGACTGACACGGACAAGGAGTTTAATCTCCCTCACCTCAGGATGCTCGTGGACACGCACTCGATTCGGGACTCTGAGACACAGCAGGTGTCAGTATGCGTTTGGGGACGAGAATCACCAGGTCACCACCAGAGACGATGTTATCACCTCAGTGTCTCTTCCATTCATATCGTGAGTCTGAAACTATCACAGTTTTATAAATAATCTGATTCAGTGTTACATTTTCTCTAGTCGTGTTACGATTGTAAAACCTTGGGCGGCGTAGCGGTGTAGTGATTAGCACTGTGACCTCGCACCTTCAGTCAGAGGTTTGATTCCCAGTTTGCGTGTTCTCCCTGTGCTTGGTGGGTTTCCTCCACATTCTCCGGTTTCCTCCCACAATCCAAAGACATGCAGATTAGGATAACTGGCGTTCACAAATTGCTCCGTAGTGTGTTTGTGTGCGTGTGTGTGTGCGCGCACGCCCTGTAATGGATTGGCACCCCATCCAGGGTGTATCTCGCCTCATGCCCTAAGTCTCCTGGGATAGGCTCCGCCCCCTTGTGACCCTGAATACAGTGTAAAGTGGTGTAGACGATGAGTGTAAGACCTTGTACCTATAAAAACATTTGAGTCAGCACTAAAACTTGAGTCTAACACCTCAGTTATATTCAACAGCTTCTCAAATTCAATTCAATTCAATTCAATTTTATTTGTATAGCACTTTTAGCAATTTTCATTGTCCCAAAGCAGCTTTACACAATCAAAAGAATTATTTAAGTTTGTATGAAATGTAAATTTGTATGAATCAAAATGGTCAGTTTGTCCCTGGTGAGCAAGCCGAGGGCGACAGTGGCAAGGAAAAACTCCCTGAGATGGTAATAGGAAGAAACCTTGAGAGGAACCAGACTCAACAGGGAACCCATCCTCATCTGGGTGAAACATAAAGCAGTAAATGATCTGCATTTATACAGTGTGTAGGGTGGGAGGCAGTTCAGCTATAATAGCTGATGTTAATTGATGTTAATATGGAGTCCAGGTAGTTATTGAAGACCCAGGTAGGAAGTTCCAGTCCTGAACTATCGAACTGTCAAGTCCCAGCTCAAATGAACATGAGTAGTTAAATGTCATAATTAACATTAGTTAAAACAAGTGCATTGTTTAAACACTACAAACTAACTTCAAATAAAGAGTTTGACATATAACTTAAGTTGGACAGGATCATTAAAAAACAGGGTCGTCTTCCCGCCTCAGATGCTTCCAGAGTCTCGGGCGTGTTGAGGAATCTTGAGCACGGCGCAGACAGACGGGTGTTTGTGAGCGTGCGCGGCTTCTAAAGCGTGTGGTTGGAGACTACTTGGTGCTTGTGGTGTTGTGAGAAAAAAAAATTGTGTGTAGTGTAAGAAAAAAAAAAGGCAGATCGGAAAAATATATGGAATCACTTCCATATATTTGTTCTATATTTATTCATACATTCTTCAAATATTTTCTATATTGTGTATTTTTGTTGTACAGTTATTTTATTTTTAACTTGAATTTTTATATTTTATTTTATTCTTTCCTAGTTATATTTACCCTTTATTTTAATTTTCATATTTATTTCCTATTACTATAATAGTCTATTTTTAGGTCACGAGCAGTTGTCTAAGCATTTTACTGCATATTGTATTGTGTATGACTGTGTATGTGACAAATAAAATTTAAATTTGATTATCGACGTTCTTTTGTGTGGCAATTGATGTATTGCCATACTGACGCCTGTGTGCTAACGTTGCCTGCGAATGGAATGCGCGGTGAGTCCACTGCCGCTGCTCCATGCTGTCGCTGTAGACTCGTTGCAGTCTTATTTGGGATTTCAGTAGCTATAAACTCTTGTATATAATTGTAAATATTGGTATCTGGTGCACTGCAGTGTCTATTTTTTTGTACAATACGCATGAGCCACTTCTGCGATTGAAGCGGCGCTCCATACATATCTGTAAAAATTCGTAACTTGAATGTTCGAAAGTTGGGGACTACCTGTAAAGACGTATACATGTTTGCTTTTAAGCTGGTGAAATTGTGCAGTTTCTCTATCATCCTGCAAGTGGTGCTCTAAACTATTCACACAATGGCAGGCTGTGAGGTGGGAGTGAATTATTTGCCAAGTTTGTTTAAAATTTTAAAGAAAATCTGAAACCAAAAAATATAAGTATCAAATTGGTAGATTCATAAAACCGTGATGCGTACAAGGTCGTAATACAGATGGAAACGGCGCTGAGGTGTTGTATCAGGTGATGCCTGGTGATTCCAGCCCTTAGGGTTAGGTGTTTGTTCAGACCCTTGTGAAAAGTTTCATCTAAAATGCAGTTGTTTTTTTTAACTCCATTTATTTTATTTTATTTTATTTTTGTATTAATAAGCAGGTTTATTTGTTAAAATATTCACCTATTAAACCTTTTGTTCTGTTCCAGATAGAAGCTCTGTCCTGTCGAAACAGTCAAGTAGAAATTTACTTCTGGAAGACCCTCAGAATGAAGTCAGTTGAAATTAAATGTGAGGATCTGGACCCAACCGAGAGTCCCGGTGGTCTCCAGAGCTCACACGCTTCCTTCCAGATGAACAGCTCTTGCGTACAGGCGCAGAAGGACCTTCACCAGTGCGCGCAGTGTGGAAAGCGCTTTAGTCAAAAGTGCAACCTCAAACAGCACCAGCATATTCACACTGGGGAAAAGCCGTACGAGTGCCCGCACTGCGACAAGAGGTTCAGTCTGAAGAGCACGCTGAAGCAACACCAGCGAACGCACACTGGGGAGAAGCCGTACCAGTGCCTCGACTGCGGGAAGCGCTTTTCACAGACCACACACCTTCAGCAGCACCTGCGCATTCACACCGGAGATAAACCGTACTGCTGCTTAGAGTGTGGTAAAAGCTTCAGCCGAGTGGGCACGCTGCAGGTTCACCAGCGCCTCCACACCGGGGAGAGGCCTTACTACTGCTCGCAGTGCGGGAAGAGCTTTAGCGAGAGAGGTACCCTCGTCCAGCACCTCCGGATCCACACCGGAGAGAAGCCCTACCAGTGTTCACAGTGCGAGAAGAGCTTTGTCGGGAAGAGTAATCTCAAACAGCACCAGAGGATTCACTCGGGGGAGAAGCCGTACCCGTGCTCGTACTGCGGGAAGAGGTTCACGCAGAGGGGGAACCTCCGGAAGCACCTGCGCATTCACACCGGAGACAGACCGTTTCAGTGTGTCGAGTGCGGGAAGAGCTTCACGCAAGCGAACGACCTCCAGCTCCACCAGCACATTCACACGGGGGAGAAGCCGTACTACTGCTCGGCCTGCGGGAAAAGCTTCACCAGCTACAGCAACTTCCAGCAGCACCAGCGCATCCACACGGGAGAGAAGCCGTACCGGTGCCCGCGGTGCGACAAGAGCTTTAGGACGCACAGGAATCTGCAGCGCCACCAGCAGGTTCACACGGCTGGGGATGGGGACGGGGACGGTCCTCCTCAGAACGTGTGAAAGTTGTATTTTATCTTCCAGTCACAATAAATGTATAATCGTTTTAACGGCTGAATATTACACAAGTGTTTGGTCAAAGTTAGCGCTGTACAATTTGATAAAAAAAAAAGTAACATTGCTAATTTTGGACACAATGTGATGGCGATTTAAACTGCGATACGTAACTATAAACCATATTAATCGAGGTTAAAGACCAAACAGCTGGACGAGTCTCATTAACAGGATGTTTGCTGATACTTACTTAGAATTTAATACTTTAATTATTTATGAACTCTAAATTCCCACCATGTGTTTATTAACTGGCCGAAATTTCAGCCTTTTTGCGATGAAATAATTGCACAGCTCCATATCGCGATTTTGGCTTTTAATGTATGTGATCAATTATGCGGCACTAATGAAAAATCTTCACTTACCAAAACAAATCCCCCAAGAATAAATAAATAAAATTCAAATTAATTTTAGAGAAAGTAACATGGCTGATATAGAGCCAGAAAGAGAGAGGGACACTAACGGATATAAAGGACACTGAAATCATGTGATTTATTTACACTTTCTTCAGCAGTTCTTCATGTTTTAGTGCAGAGGCTTTGTGTACATTTCAAAATGAGAATGTAATCTTTATAAGTTGTTGTATTTATTTTGTACTTTTACAGTCCTGAAAAGCATGTGCAAAATCTCAAAAGGTCAAAAATATTCGCTGCAATAAGCCAAATACATTTTTAGATCTGATCTCAGCTCTGATTTTGGGTCAAATCACTACATTCGAAACATTTAAACATTCTTGTGGAAAAATTTTATATTTTCCCTTCTGACCACTCAGAGCTTCATCATTATGAAATGATATATTTTATACTGTGTGTAAGGCAACACTCCAAAAGCCTTTCAGACTCTTTATGGGAATCACCGGGGGCGACCCGAGGGCGACCCGATACCAGGTCATCATGACACCCAGGAGTCAAGTCGATTTGTGTAAATATCATAAACAAACTAATTAAGAAGTGATCGACTCCTCCTACACTGGATGCTGTGCTGCCTGCCATGGTGTGGATAGTGGAGCACCACCTGTAGGATGATGGTAGAACTGCAATGAATATGAATTAAACATTTCTTTCAAAATAATCAGGTTAGGCGTCAGAGTGCATTCATGTTTAGCCATGAAAAAAAGCCATGATACGTAACTTAATCGAATAGAGATGATTTTCACACTGTATTCTTAATGCATGCACAGAACATTGATTATCTGTTGTTTGAATTTTAAAACGCAGTGTTCATGTTTGTATATAATTGTTGTAAATATTAATAGCTATACTTTCAAACAAACTGGATTGTGTATTATTTATGATTTTTTTTTTGTGAATATTTGTTAACACCTCAATGGAAAAAAAAAAGGTCTGTACCGCTACAGTAAGAAATAATGAAATAAACTGTCACGACACTGCAGTCACTTTGACTTGTTGATCATTTGTGCCAATTACTGTTACAATTACTGCCAAAGTTTTTACAGTGCAAAACTGGATCACTTTTATTTATAATTGACAAACACTGTTTACTGTGAAATAAAGAAAAGGAAAAAAAATAACGACCCACTATAACTACAGTTCTGAATAATACATTCAAGCCGTTTATACACCAGTGCAATTTACTGCACACAAAGTGAAACCTGGCTGTAAATCTGATGCACACAAAACTAACAACAGGACAGATTTACACAGGCACTGTTCTTCTCCTCCATGTGAGTGCCCTGATCCTCCAGTAGGTGTCGCTGTGAGCGTTTCGGTCTCGTTCCTCCACACATTCCCAGAAGCAGAAGAAGCCGTGCTGCAGTGTTGCTGATTGATGAGCTGAGCTCTCCGACTCTACTAATCATCTTTACATTCCAATATTTCTGACAGGGTTTTACCCCCACAGTTCCATCTGATCCGTTGTGGGTGTATTTGAGGTGGTTAACTGCGTTCTGCTGTAAAGCTCAAGGTAAGTTACACTCGGCTAACAGTGGCTCAGTCCTAAATGGGCTTCTACTTCCTATGCTAGTGCGCTACACAGGCTGGAACATAGTGCTGTTTACCTCACACACACTGTAGGGCACTAGAACATAGTGCTGTTTACCTCACACACTCTGTAGGGCACTAGAACATAGTGCTGTTTACCTCACACACTCTGTAGGGCACTAGAACATAGTGCTGTTTACCTCACACACTCTGTAGGGCACTAGAACATAGTGCTGTTTAACTTACACAATCTGTAGGGCACTAGAACATAGTGCTGTTTACCTCACACACACTCTGTAGGGCACTAGAACATAGTGCTGTTTACCTCACACACACTCTGTAGGGCACTAGAACATAGTGCTGTTTACCTCACACACACTCTGTAGGGCACTAGAACATAGTGCTGTTTACCTCACACACACTCTGTAGGGCACTAGAACATAGTGCTGTTTACCTCACACACTCTGTAGGGCACTAGAACATAGTGCTGTTTACCTCACACACACTCTGTAGGGCACTAGAACATAGTGCTGTTTACCTCACACACTCTGTAGGGCACTAGAACATAGTGCTGTTTACCTCACACACACTCTGTAGGGCACTAGAACATAGTGCTGTTTACCTCACACACATTGTAGGGCACTAGAACATAGTGCTGTTTACCTTACACACACTCTGTAGGGCACTAGAACATAGTGCTGTTCACCTCACACACACTCTGTAGGGCACTAGAACATAGTGCTGTTTACCTCACACACACTCTGTAGGGCACTAGAACATAGTGCTGTTTACCTTACACACACTCTGTAGGGCACTAGAACATAGTGCTGTTTACCTCACACACACTCTGTAGGGCAGTAGAACATAGTGCTGTTTACCTCACACACTCTGTAGGGCACTAGAACATAGTGCTGTTTACCTTACACACTCTGTAGGGCACTAGAACATAGTGCTGTTTACCTCACACACTCTGTAGGGCACTAGAACATAGTGCTGTTTACCTCACACACTCTGTAGGGCACTAGAACATAGTGCTGTTTACCTCACACACACTCTGTAGGGCACTAGAACATAGTGCTGTTTACCTCACACACATTGTAGGGCACTAGAACATAGTGCTGTTTACCTTACACACACTCTGTAGGGCACTAGAACATAGTGCTGTTCACCTCACACACACTCTGTAGGGCACTAGAACATAGTGCTGTTTACCTCACACACACTCTGTAGGGCACTAGAACATAGTGCTGTTTACCTCACACACTCTGTAGGGCACTAGAACATAGTGCTGTTTACCTCACACACTCTGTAGGGCACTAGAACATAGTGCTGTTTACCTCACACACTCTGTAGGGCACTAGAACATAGTGCTGTTTACCTCACACACTCTGTAGGGCACTAGAACATAGTGCTGTTTACCTCACACACACTCTGTAGGGCACTAGAACATAGTGCTGTTTACCTCACACACATTGTAGGGCACTAGAACATAGTGCTGTTTACCTTACACACACTCTGTAGGGCACTAGAACATAGTGCTGTTCACCTCACACACACTCTGTAGGGCACTAGAACATAGTGCTGTTTACCTCACACACACTCTGTAGGGCACTAGAACATAGTGCTGTTTACCTTACACACACTCTGTAGGGCACTAGAACATAGTGCTGTTTACCTCACACACACTCTGTAGGGCAGTAGAACATAGTGCTGTTTACCTCACACACTCTGTAGGGCACTAGAACATAGTGCTGTTTACCTTACACACTCTGTAGGGCACTAGAACATAGTGCTGTTTACCTCACACACTCTGTAGGGCACTAGAACATAGTGCTGTTTACCTCACACACTCTGTAGGGCACTAGAACATAGTGCTGTTTACCTCACACACACTCTGTAGGGCACTAGAACATAGTGCTGTTTACCTCACACACATTGTAGGGCACTAGAACATAGTGCTGTTTACCTTACACACACTCTGTAGGGCACTAGAACATAGTGCTGTTCACCTCACACACACTCTGTAGGGCACTAGAACATAGTGCTGTTTACCTCACACACACTCTGTAGGGCACTAGAACATAGTGCTGTTTACCTCACACACTCTGTAGGGCACTAGAACATAGTGCTGTTTACCTCACACACACTCTGTAGGGCACTAGAACATAGTGCTGTTTACCTCACACACACTGTAGGGCACTAGAACATAGTGCTGTTTACCTCACACACTCTGTAGGGCACTAGAACATAGTGCTGTTTCCCTCACACACATTGTAGGGCACTAGAACATAGTGCTGTTTACCTTACACACACTCTGTAGGGCACTAGAACATAGTGCTGTTCACCTCACACACACTCTGTAGGGCACTAGAACATAGTGCTGTTTACCTCACACACACTCTGTAGAGCACTAGAACATAGTGCTGTTTACCTCACACACTCTGTAGGGCACTAGAACATAGTGCTGTTTCCCTCACACACACTGTAGGGCACTAGAACATAGTGCTGTTTACCTCACACACACTCTGTAGGGCACTAGAACATAGTGCTGTTTACCTCACACACATTGTAGGGCACTAGAACATAGTGCTGTTTACCTTACAAACACTCTGTAGGGCACTAGAACATAGTGCTGTTCACCTCACACACACTCTGTAGGGCACTAGAACATAGTGCTGTTTACCTCACACACACTCTGTAGAGCACTAGAACATAGTGCTGTTTACCTCACACACTCTGTAGGACACTAGAACATAGTGCTGTTTCCCTCACACACACTGTAGGGCACTAGAACTTAGTGCTGTTTACCTCACACACACTCTGTAGGGCACTAGAACATAGTGCTGTTTACCTCACACACATTGTAGGGCACTAGAACATAGTGCTGTTTACCTTACACACACTCTGTAGGGCACTAGAACATAGTGCTGTTCACCTCACACACACTCTGTAGGGCACTAGAACATAGTGCTGTAGGACACACTGTAGGGCACTAGAACATAGTGCTGTTTACCTCACACACTCTGTAGGGCACTAGAACATAGTGCTGTTTACCTCACACACACTCTGTAGGGCACTAGAACATAGTGCTGTTTCCCTCACACACTCTGTAGGGCACTAGAACATAGTGCTGTTTACCTCATACACTCTGTAGGGCACTAGAACATAGTGCTGTTTACCTCACACACTCTGTTTGGCACTAGAACATAGTGCTGTTTACCTCACACACTCTGTAGGGCACTAGAACATAGTGCTGTTTACCTCACACACACTCTGTAGGGCACTAGAACATAGTGCTGTTTACCTCACACACGCTCTGTAGGGCACTAGAACATAGTGCTGTTTACCTCACACACGCTCTGTAGGGCACTAGAACATAGTGCTGTTTACCTCACACACTCTGTAGGGCACTAGAACATAGTGCTGTTTACCTCACACACACTCTGTAGGGCACTAGAACATAGTGCTGTTTACCTCACACACTCTGTAGGGCACTAGAACATAGTGCTGTTTACCTCACACACTCTGTAGGGCACTAGAACATAGTGCTGTTTACCTCACACACACTCTGTAGGGCACTAGAACATAGTGCTGTTTACCTCACACACATTGTAGGGCACTAGAACATAGTGCTGTTTACCTTACACACACTCTGTAGGGCACTAGAACATAGTGCTGTTCACCTCACACACACTCTGTAGGGCACTAGAACATAGTGCTGTTTACCTCACACACACTCTGTAGGGCACTAGAACATAGTGCTGTTTACCTTACACACACTCTGTAGGGCACTAGAACATAGTGCTGTTTACCTCACACACACTCTGTAGGGCAGTAGAACATAGTGCTGTTTACCTCACACACTCTGTAGGGCACTAGAACATAGTGCTGTTTACCTTACACACTCTGTAGGGCACTAGAACATAGTGCTGTTTACCTCACACACTCTGTAGGGCACTAGAACATAGTGCTGTTTACCTCACACACTCTGTAGGGCACTAGAACATAGTGCTGTTTACCTCACACACACTCTGTAGGGCACTAGAACATAGTGCTGTTTACCTCACACACATTGTAGGGCACTAGAACATAGTGCTGTTTACCTTACACACACTCTGTAGGGCACTAGAACATAGTGCTGTTCACCTCACACACACTCTGTAGGGCACTAGAACATAGTGCTGTTTACCTCACACACACTCTGTAGGGCACTAGAACATAGTGCTGTTTACCTCACACACTCTGTAGGGCACTAGAACATAGTGCTGTTTACCTCACACACACTCTGTAGGGCACTAGAACATAGTGCTGTTTACCTCACACACACTGTAGGGCACTAGAACATAGTGCTGTTTACCTCACACACTCTGTAGGGCACTAGAACATAGTGCTGTTTCCCTCACACACATTGTAGGGCACTAGAACATAGTGCTGTTTACCTTACACACACTCTGTAGGGCACTAGAACATAGTGCTGTTCACCTCACACACACTCTGTAGGGCACTAGAACATAGTGCTGTTTACCTCACACACACTCTGTAGAGCACTAGAACATAGTGCTGTTTACCTCACACACTCTGTAGGGCACTAGAACATAGTGCTGTTTACCTCACACACATTGTAGGGCACTAGAACATAGTGCTGTTTACCTCACACACACTCTGTAGGGCACTAGAACATAGTGCTGTTTACCTCACACACATTGTAGGGCACTAGAACATAGTGCTGTTTACCTTACAAACACTCTGTAGGGCACTAGAACATAGTGCTGTTCACCTCACACACACTCTGTAGGGCACTAGAACATAGTGCTGTTTACCTCACACACACTCTGTAGAGCACTAGAACATAGTGCTGTTTACCTCACACACTCTGTAGGACACTAGAACATAGTGCTGTTTCCCTCACACACACTGTAGGGCACTAGAACTTAGTGCTGTTTACCTCACACACACTCTGTAGGGCACTAGAACATAGTGCTGTTTACCTCACACACATTGTAGGGCACTAGAACATAGTGCTGTTTACCTTACACACACTCTGTAGGGCACTAGAACATAGTGCTGTTCACCTCACACACACTCTGTAGGGCACTAGAACATAGTGCTGTAGGACACACTGTAGGGCACTAGAACATAGTGCTGTTTACCTCACACACTCTGTAGGGCACTAGAACATAGTGCTGTTTACCTCACACACACTCTGTAGGGCACTAGAACATAGTGCTGTTTCCCTCACACACTCTGTAGGGCACTAGAACATAGTGCTGTTTACCTCATACACTCTGTAGGGCACTAGAACATAGTGCTGTTTACCTCACACACTCTGTTTGGCACTAGAACAAAGTGCTGTTTACCTCACACACTCTGTAGGGCACTAGAACATAGTGCTGTTTACCTCACACACACTCTGTAGGGCACTAGAACATAGTGCTGTTTACCTCACACACGCTCTGTAGGGCACTAGAACATAGTGCTGTTTACCTCACACACGCTCTGTAGGGCACTAGAACATAGTGCTGTTTACCTCACACACTCTGTAGGGCACTAGAACATAGTGCTGTTTACCTCACACACACTCTGTAGGGCACTAGAACATAGTGCTGTTTACCTCACACACTCTGTAGGGCACTAGAACATAGTGCTGTTTACCTCACACACTCTGTAGGGCACTAGAACATAGTGCTGTTTACCTCACACACACTCTGTAGGGCACTAGAACATAGTGCTGTTTACCTCACACACACTCTGTAGGGCACTAGAACATAGTGCTGTTTACCTCACACTCATTCTGTAGGGCACTAGAACATAGTGCTGTTTACCTCACACTCACTCTGTAGGGCACTAGAACATGGTGCTGTTTACCTCACACACACTCTGTAGGGCACTAGAACATAGTGCTGTTTACCTCACACACACTCTGTAGGGCACTAGAACATAGTGCTGTTTACCTCACACACACTCTGTAGGGCACTAGAACATAGTGCTGTTTACCTCACACACACTCTGTAGGGCACTAGAACATAGTGCTGTTTACCTCACACACACTCTGTAGGGCACTGGAACATAGTGCTGTTTACCTCACACACTCTGTAGGGCACTAGAACATAGTGCTGTTTACCTCACACACACTCTGTAGGGCACTAGAACATAGTGCTGTTTACCTCACACACACTCTGTAGGGCACTAGAACATAGTGCTGTTTCACTCACACACTCTGTAGGGCACTAAAACATAGTGCTGTTTACCTCACACACTCTGTAGGGCACTAGAACATAGTGCTGTTTACCTCACACACTCTGTAGGGCACTAGAACATAGTGCTCTTTACTCCACACACTCTGTAGGGCACTAGACCGTAGTGCTGTTTAACTCTCTAGGGCACTAAAACATAGTGCTGTTTACCTCACAGACTTCGTAGGGCACTGGAACATAGTGCTGTTTACCTCACACACACACTCTGTAGGGCACTAGAACATAGTGCTGTTTACCTCACACACACTCTGTAGGGCACTAGAACATAGTGCTGTTTACCTCACACACACTCTGTAGGACACTAGAACATAGTGCTGTTTACCTCACACACTCTGTAGGGCACTAGAACATAGTGCTGTTTAACTCACACACTCTGTAGGGCACTAGACCGTAGTGCTGTTTAACTCTCTAGGGCACTAAAACATAGTGCTGTTTGACTTATGCACTCTGTAGGGCACTAGAAAATAGTGCTGTTTAACTTACACAATCTGTAGGGCACTAGAACACAGTGCTTACAATCTGTAGGGCACTAGAACATAGTGCTGTTTAACTCACACACTCTGTAGGGCACTAGAACATAGTGCTGTTTAACTTACACAATCTGTAGGACACTAGAACATAGTGCTGTTTAACTCACACACTCTGTAGGGCACTGGAACATAGTGAATATCGGGAGTAGTACATGGAGTACATAGGGAGTCTGGATCACTGGCAGCTTGGGAACGACATGTGTAGCTCGACAGAGAGAGAGAAAGAGTGACAGGGGGAGAGAGGAAAGAGAAAGAGGGGAAGAAAGAGAAGAAGAGGAGAGATAACAGTTAGGTATGGTCACAGTCACACAATGTATAATGTGAATGTATATTAACTGTAGAGTGCAAGCAGAGACTCCGGCAGGACTAACTATGACATCATAACTAAAAGGGAAAGCCAGAAGGAAGCAAAAAGCTCCGCCCCCAGCTGTAGTTTTAATAATATGCGGTACTGACAAGCAGCCTGCATCCTTTGATCGAAGTAGGCGTGGCGGATTGTAAGACACTAGCAGTTCACTCAGATACTGCGGCGCGAGACCATTTAATGCTTTATATGCTTTATATGTCAAGAGTAGTATTTTAAAATCGATGCGATGAAGATGAGATAGGGGTGATGTGCTCGTATCTTCTGGTTCGAGTGAGGACTCTCGCTGCTGCATTCTGGACTAATTGAAGCTTGTTTAAGCACCTAGTTGAACAACCACATTTACATTTTAGGCATTTGGCAGACGCTCTTATCCAGAGCGACTTACATTTTTATCTCATTACACATCTGAGCAGTTAAGGGTTAAGGGCCGCGCTCAAGGGCCCAACAGTGGCAACTCGGTGGTTGTGGGGTTTGAACCTGGGATCTTCCGAACCGTAGTCCAATGCCCTAACCACTAAGCTACCCCTGGCCCCTAAATTTTACATTTAGGCATTTGGCAGACGCTCTTATCCAGAGCGACTTACATTTTTATCTCATTACACATCTGAGCAGTTGAGGGCCTTGCTCAAGGGCCCAACAGTGGCAACTCGGTGGTTGTGGGGTTTGAACCTGAGATTACCAGACAGTAAGGCGTTACAATAATCCAACCTAGACGTGATAAAAGCATGAACTAGTTTTTCTGCATCGTTTAGTGACAATATATTTCTTATCTTGGCAATATTTCTGAGGTGAAAGAATGCTATCCTGGTAATATTATCTACATGAGCTTTACAGTGTGTGTCTCCACTATAGTGTGTTTCTCACCATTACAGTGTTTGCGTCACCATTACAGTGTGTCTTACCACTACAGTGTGTATCTCACCACTACAGTGTGTGTCTTCACTATAGTGTGTCTCATCATTACAGTGTGTGTCTCCACTACGGTGTGTGTCTCACCATTAGAGTGCTTGTCTCCACTACAGTGTGTGTCTCACCATTACAATGTGTGTCTCCACTACAGTGTGTCTTCACTACAGTGTCTCCACTACAGTGTTTGTTTTCACTACAGTGTCTCACTGTTACAGTGTGTGTTTCCACTACAGTGCGTGTTTCCACTACAGTGTGTGTTTCCACTACAGTGTGTTATCACTACAGTGTGTCTCACCATAACAACATGTGTCTCCACTACAGTGTGTGTCCTACCGTTACAGTGTGTGTCTCACCACTACAGTGTGTGTCTCACCACTACAGTGTGTGTCTCACCACTACAGAGTGTGTCTCACCACTACAGAGTGTGTCTCACTATTACAGTGTGTGTCTCAACTACAGTGTGTGTGTCTCACCACTACAGTGTGTGTCTCCACACCTCTATCATCCAGTCCAGCATGCGGGAGAGCTGTGTGTGTGTTTTAGGGTTTTTCTAAAAAGCTCTTACAGGCAGAGAGGCAGCGATCAGATTCATATTTTTTTATTCATATTTTTATTACTCAAGGTCATGGACACCCAACCAGACTGGACAGGTCTGTCTGTCCCACCTTCCCTGTGTAGCAGGTGAGCAGTGCTTCCCTAAATCTTTTTCTTGCCTCAGTGCTCTGTGTTTCCTATGTATACAGTACATATATAAACCATCAGGACTGGTACAGTGATGGGTGAGAGTGTGGTGTAGGGGTAAGGACCTGAGATGTTGTGAAGAAGATCTGACCAAAGCTGGATCAGTAGCGCTGTGCAGACTCTCTACTGATTACACCAGTGACTGTCCAGGCTCTGATTTTCCGAATTGTTTATCTGGTTTAAAAATGACTAGAAATCAAACTCTTTGGCTTTTCTTCTGGTCCAGGTTTGAGCGGCGTCCCCGTCTCCTCCTCTTCTCCTGAAGAGCACCAACGATGATGACGTCAGATGAGATCAAACGTGAGGATCCGGAGCCGGTGCAGAGCTGCAGCGATGAGCGGAAGGTCTCTCACAGACGTGTGCAAAAGAAACTTCACCACTGTGCGCTGTGCGGGAAGAGCTTCAACCGGAAGACTAACTTCAGACAACATCTGCGGATCCACACGGGGGAGAAGCCATACCGCTGCCCTCAGTGTGGGAAGAGCTTTAGTCAGAAGAGTCACGTCAATCGACACCAGCGCATCCACACGGGGGAGAAGCCATACCCATGCCCTGAGTGCGGGAAGAGGTTCACCTGCCAGAGTCACCTCCAGCGGCACCAGCGCATCCACGCGGGAGAGAAGCCGCACCAGTGCTCGCACTGCGAGAAAAGTTTCAGCGAAAAAGGGCTCCTAGTCAATCACCTGCGCGTTCACACTGGAGAGAAGCCGTATCAGTGCGGGGAGTGCGGCGTGAGCTTCACACAGAGGAGCAACCTCCACAAACACCAGCGCATTCACACCGGGGACAAACCATACCTCTGCCTGGTGTGTGGGAAGAGCTTCACGCAGAAGTCAACGCTGGAAATCCATCAGCGCAGTCACACTGGAGAGAAGCCGTATTACTGCTCTTACTGCTCCGTCAACTTCAGTACCCTGAGTAACCTCCGGACTCACCAGCGCATTCACACAGGGGATAGACCGCGCTGCTCTGAGTGCGGCAAGAGCTTTAGGACGCACAGGAACTTCAAGCAGCACAAACACGTGTACGGCACAGAGACCCGCGACGTGCTGCAGCGCTCCACAGGAAGTGTGGGAGTTAACTAGCCGTATTCAAAATGGCATATTTTTATTAACAATAACCACTTCATCAAAACATTTTTCATTGTACTGTTGATGACGTGGCCTCAAAAAGTATTTTTTAACACTCAAAGCATATGTAGAAATGTACAGATTTCACAAGAAACATCAAACCACTTTCAAACCAAATGTTCAAGCAGAACTTTTCTCTGAAATTATTATTTTTTTTAAATAGAGATTAAAATAATAGATCTGGTTGTAATTAGATCATTTAAACGTAGGTGCACTATGTTTAATAGACGGGACAGTGGGGAAGGGGAGTGCCATCACTTTGACCCTCTGGAAAAGAATAGTGTTCACACACCATCACATTCACTCCATTAACACAACAGAAGAGCGTTGACCAAATCATCCAGACCTCAGGACTCTGAACCCCATTGACCACACGAACCCCAGTTACCCCGCCACTTGCACTTGGTTTTTAAGTGAGAAAACTAATGTTATAAGGGACGGGTAACATTAAATTACTCATACAGTATGTCCCCTACATAAAAACATTTAAGTTACAAACTTTCACAACATATGTTAGTGCATGTTATTTATTTGTTATTTTATTTGACATTAGGGACATTGGACACTAATCCACATACAGTGGAACCTCAGATTACGAGTAACGCGGTTTACGAGCAAAGATTTTTAATAAATTTTGACTTGAAAAACGATCATTGTCTCGAGTATCATGTATCAGCCATGCACTTCTTGTTTTGATTCCAAAGTGTGACTAACGATGGTCCCTGCTAATTTTCCCGATAAAACAGTCTCGCCGTTAATGTGGTGTGTGTGTGTGTGCACGCACATTACACACAAACACAGCGCCTGCATGCACAAACGGAAACACTTATCTGTCTGGATTTATTTTTACTTTTTTTTAAGGTAAAGAGCAGGTTTTCTTTTTTTTACTTTATATTTAGTATTAATTATTCTTTGGTATTTACTTTTCCGGAATGAATAGTGCTCGTAATCCAAGGTTTCACTGTATTTGTAAATGTTTCCAAACGGCTGTCTGTCTTCTGCAGTCCCTGAACAATAAAATGTCTACCCGATCTGTTCTATCACAGAAGTTAAACTGTGTATAGCTAATTGTGTTAGTATCCTAGTGACTAGATGAACCCGTTCATATGTAGGGGACAAACTGTAGTCAGTTTACAGTCGGTTGTGGAGCTGGTAAATAAAGTTAAGGTATAAAACTCAACTTATAAAAAACTTTGTGTTTAAAAATGTTTAAGCTCCTAAAATTTTTATAAAATTGGGAAAAAATGTAATATTGAATCGAAACAGTTATAAAATACTCACTCACTCACTCACTCATCTTCTATACCGCTTTATTCTGTATTCAGGGTCGCGGGGACCTGGAGCCTATCCCAGGAGGCTTAGGGCACGAGGCAGGGTACACCCTGGACAGGGTGCCAATCCATCGCAGGGCAGTTATAAAATTTTTACCCTTTAAATATATTTACACAATGGCAATTTTAATGGAATCAGCACCAAAGTATTATGTTATCATATCAGGAGATGACTGGGCCCCTAGAAACTAAATGAATAAAAGAATGTTCCTGATAATGCTAATAGAGCAATGAAATCTTGTCTTGTTTCTGTAAATTAAAAAATAAATGTGATGTCTGAGATTTTGGTGATAAATCTGACTGAGAGTCATCTTGTGTATCAGTTACCTGAAGTAGGTAAAGAACTGTTAGCAGTTTGAAGTGATTTCTTCTTTAAAGCGGGCCTTTACGTTTAGCGTGCCTGTTCATGTGTGGTGTAGAGACGAACAGCAACATACTTTGAAGATGAAAAGCCTGAGTACACACTGTCTGGATGAAACAGAAATTTACACTCTTGGATTTCACTTAGTCACCCTAAGATGGTTCTGAAATTCCTCATGCTGTAAGAACCGCTCTTTCACACTCAGGCTCAGGAGGAGGCTCAGTCTGGACTCGGCAGATCACGTGTGTTATGACTGGCGGCGTAAAAGATTAGAAGTGGAGATCACAGAGGGGTGCTTTTGCAGGCGGCCGGGAGGACTCCTCCCATTCTGAAGTAGTGTGGTGCTTTCTCAACCACAAAATAATCTCTCTGGGTTAGGAGGCCCTTCAGGCGGCTCTGGAAGCACCAAGACCACAGCTGCAGATGGATCAGGTCGGCTGGGCGATAAGGGGTTTGTGCTGCTGGACACAGGGGAACCCTAGTACTACTTTAAATCCTGGTAGGCGGAATGGCAGAAATGAGCCTTAGTGTGACTGGGGCCGTCTGGTGGGTTATGGGGTCCAACTTAAACAACTGGCTGTCTGGAAATGCCACTGCGGTTGAGAAAGGAAGCAGGTTATTGGGAATGCCCAGCCCCGGCACTAGCTTCCAATCTATAAAATTACTCAGGGCTCCCAAATCAATAAATGCCTCTAAGTGGACCTTCTGTGCCCAACTCCAGAAAGTGTGTCTGGCAGGAAGAGCCCTGCGCGATGGCATTACGGATTTTGGGCCGCTACTGAAGTTAATGTTGCACAATCATGGCCTTATTTGAAGGGTTGTTCATACAGGATGAGGCGCCTCTTATACCTACTGCACTTCACTAAAATGTTGGTGTTCAAAAATTCCCACCTGAAAAAGCTCTTCCGGGCAGGTTACAATAATGCAGATTAATACTAATAATATATCAATAAGACTGTTCAGACTGTTCATCTGGCTAACGTGTGCTAGCTAACTTCGCTGATTAGCCTACATGTGAATTTTTAACAGCATCACCCTTATTTTTCATCTGGAATTAATTCAAACTGTGGTGTTCATGAAGGTGTGAGAGCCCAGGTGTGTTACGTTTTACTACAGTATAAGGAAGTCACAATAAAGTTCCTAATCACAATTGCTCACTTTTTTACTTTTACATCCAGTACTTAAGTACATTTATCCATTCAGTATCAGAAGATTACTTCTGATATTTTAAGAGTTTCACTCAAGTGACTGGAACTTCTACCCCAAGTCATTTTTCTGGTAAGATTTATTTATATTTATTAATAGATAAAATAATGATCACAGTCTGGAAACAACAGGTGCACTAGCCTTACCTCTGTAGTCTGCATTTCAGGGTTCCTCAATATCAGGTGCAGTATTACTCGTCACTGTTACTATGTACAATTATAGGGGGCAGTGGTGGCTCAGAGGGTTAAGGCACTGAGTTACTGTATCATGGATGACCCTGAACTCTGACCTCAGTTACACTGGAACATGTGAAGAAGGAATTTCACTGTGCAGTAATGTTTATGTGACAAATAACGACTTCTACTGTACAGAATCAGAATCTGATCTGGTTCTGTCATTCTTATTGACAGAACTGTTGCATTATTGGCTGTTGCATTTTACTTTCTGTTTATCTTATGCTTACTTTGTGAGGTTTTATTTTTACTTTATTTATTAATTCATTTCATTACTTCTTATATTTTAATATTTTTTATGCTTTTGGAGCTGTTTCTGTAGTTTTGTCTCACAAAAACGTCATTCGGGATTAATAAAGTTCTATCTCATCTAATTATCTTCAAAGTTTACATCCATTCAGATTTTTACTAGATATACAGACGGTTTGTTTATATCTATTCATTACAAGTATACTGCTGTTACTTTACAATACAATACAGGTTTATATTGTACTGACTGACTTTTTTTGTATTGACAATGTAAAAAATGGATGCGATGGATTGGCACCCTGTACAGGGTGTACCCTGCCTCGTGCCCTAAGCCTCCTACGATATTCTCCAGGACCTCACGACCCTGAATACAGGATAAAGCGGTATAGAAGATGAGTGAGTCAGTAACTGTAGGGCACTAGAACATAGTGCTGTTTACCTCACACACTCTGTAGGGCACTAGAACATAGTGCTGTTTACCTCACACACTCTGTAGGGCACTAGAACATAGTGCTGTTTACCTCACACTCTTTGGGGCACTAGAACATAGTGCTGTTTAACTTACACACTGTAGGGCACTAGAACATAGTGCTGTTTAACTCACACACACTGTAGGGCACTAGAACATAGTGCTGTTTAACTCACACACTCACATATCTATTTCCATTTATTGTGACTAAAAAAATAAACTTTTACTCTGTGCCAAACTGGGCATAATTTTATTAGTATTTACATGTGTGTATTAATACAAAGAAATCCCATTCTGTAAGGTTGAGTATCTTACGCCTTGTTTACACTCTTGTGCTTTTTTGGCGGTCAGACAAATACACTCCCTGTTTAGTAATCAGAATCAGAATCAGAATTACTTTATTGATCCCCGTGGGGAAATTCTCTTTCATTACAGAACAAACTCCTGATGAAAATAAAGATTTAGGAAGACATCAGAGAGTGAATCACAGATGAGAAATGGAAAAAGTAGATAAAAGGATAAAGATGAAGTTTTGTCTTAAAACCACTCCAGCGTGTTAAAATTCACTTATACCACTTCAGCGCTGTTATTTCAGCCTTTTTTAATTATCTTTTCTAATTAATATCTATTGATGCAGGTGTTTGTTTACATTGAGACAGTAGCGCATTAGTAGATTATTTTACAGTAGATTATTACATCCCACACATAACTGTTCATAACATCACTTTTACTCAACATTTAGATTTCACTTATGGTGCAGATCAAACTTAAGGCAAATACCGTACCGTGTGTGTGTATGTATGTATATGTAGTGTTTCCATAATTATCATACTCAGCAAAAACAGAAACGTCCTCTGACTTACAACTGTTTTTACTTTCAGACCTGCCAGGCAGGAGGTCTAGAGGAAGACCAAAAAGGAGATTTATGGATGCAGTGAGAGAGGACATGAAGTTAGTTGGTGTGAGAGAAGAGGATGCAGAGGATAGGGTTAGATGAAGGCAAATGATTCGCTGTGGCGACCCCGGAAAGGGAACAGCCAAAAGACGAAGAAGAAATTCATCAGTGTCTGAACCTGCTGTGTAGCTCTAAATTTCAGTTTTAAAAAAGAGTAAGAATGACTTGTTTGTTAAGAATTTTCAACCCTGGTCCATCCACTTTTATTTATATAGAATTCTAATGAATTTTCTCAATAGTTACAGGACTGGAGTTTTCTACAGTCTACCTGAGCTTTCAATATCGAACTGGACTCCAAAGTAAGTTAAACACATCTCCAGTTATACTGATCTTCCAGCCCTCTAACACACAGTATGAGTGCAGATCAATCCCTGCTATCTGTTATCACCCAGCTGACTTCAGGTAGCTTCCTGTTTTTGTATCGTTGCCGCGAAAGTTTCGCGTTTGTATCAGCATTTAAATTTTCATTTATACAATAATAATATTAATAGCAACCTATTTTTTACATCGTCATACTATTTGGCTTCACCTTTTTTTGCGCTTTTTGGAGAACGCGCGAGTTTCTTTGTCTAAAAACAACAAACGGAATTCAGCTCCAAATAACTAAACTCCAACTTAGGTACGATATAATAGATAATATTCAGCTTCTTTAGTGTGTGGAGACGGAGAAGATATTAGCATTAGAGGAGCGCATCCAGACTTTAGAGAGGGTTAGAGAGTGTAAGAGCAGTGTTATTCCCGTAGCAGACAGTGTGGGTGCCACTGGCGGCTTACTCGATCAGCCAAAGCTAACGCTAAGGCTAGCCCACCGGAGCACACCTCTTCTGCGCTTCACGTGTCCAACAGGTTTGCTCTCCCCAGTGATGCACCCACTGAGAAACTGAAAGAGCTCTGGTTATAGGAGACTCTATACTGAGACACGTGAAATTAGCTAGACCTTTAAGTGCGCCAGCGGGAGTGGTTAGGTGTATCCCGGGAGCCAGAGCACCGGACATAGCAGGTAATCTTACAGTAGAGCTCTAGGACAGCATAGGTTCTCTAAGATAGTGGTACATGCTGGAGCTAATGATATACGCCTTCGTCAGTCAGACGTTAGCAAGAATAACTTTACAAAGGTGTTTAAACAAGCGAAGGCGATGTCTGATGAAGTAATATGCTCTGGTTCCATCCCAATAAGACGTGGTGACATAACTTACAGCCAGTTATGGTCGCTGAACCGCTGGATGTCCAGGAGGTGCTCTAAAAACAATGTGGGCTTCATAGACATTTGGAAGACTTTTGAGGGCAAAGCTGGCCTGTTAGGGCAGGACGGTGCTGCTCTCATTTCTTGTAGTATAGCTTAATGTCTCAGAAGAGGCCTAGTTAATCGGTGACAATCCAGAGCCCAGGCCAGGGAGCAGACAGACAGGCTAAACCAACCGTCTGCTAGCTGCATAGAGTCGTCACTCAGGGTTCATCATATTGAGACTGTGTCTGTTACCCGAGCTAAGCAAAAATGTAGAAAGACTCAAAAAGTCTGCTTTAGTAATTTAATTAACATAAAGACAAACTCAGATCACAAACTCAGATCACACTGAATGCGCAGCCGGGACCTCAACCAGGACTGTTAAATATTAGATCTCTCGCATCTAAAGCAGTTATAGTTAATGAAATTATCACAGATCAGGAGTTTGATATACTCTGTTTAACAGAAACCTGGATTAAACAGGACGAGTATGTAGCTCTAAATGAAGCTAGTCCTCCTGGATACAGCTACATACACCAGCCTCGGTTAACTGGTAGAGGAGGAGGCGTCGCAGTTATTCACAATGATAATCTGACTATTGTACAAAAACACAGACACAAATTTAATTCATTTGAATTTCTTTATAGTAACGTAAGTGTATTTAACTATATTAAGTCAGCTCAGTTGATTCCACTAATTGTCATTTACAGACCTCCAGGGCCGTACTCTGAATTTCTTAGTGAATTTGCAGATTTCCTCTCAAACCTAGTCGTTTCTGTAGACAAAGTTTTAATTGCTGGAGATTTTAATATTCATTTTGAGAATTCATAAGACTCTCTGAGAACAGCATTTATGTCCGTACTGGACTCGGTAGGAGTAAATCAGTGTGTAGTAGGACCCACTCATAAAGCAGGTCACACTTTAAATTTAATAATATTATTCGGATTAAGTATAAGAAATTTATTCACAATTCCACTATCTGAAGTTATATCAGATCACTATCTTGTTTCAATTCAAGTGTGTCACAGTAACAATGTACGCACAGCGCCGCGCTACCGTATTAAACGTACATTCACATCAAATACCACACAGAGCTTTATCGATAATCTTCCAGAGTTATCAACTTTGATTGGATCGCCATCTGATTCCACAGAACTCGATCAAGCGACTGAATATCTAGAGTCAACACTTCATCATAGCTTAGATAATGTAGCTCCAGTTAAAAGAAAAATGATTAGAGATAAGAAACTTGCTCCCTGGTATAACGATCACACACGCACTCTAAAACAAACCGTTTGGAAATTAGAACGCAAATGGCGTCAAACTAAATTGTTAGTTTTCCAAATAGCATGGAAGGAGAGCATCCTGAACTATAGAAGAGCTCTCAGTGTTGCTAGGTCAATGTATCTCTTCACTCTTATAGAAAATAACAAAAATAATCCTAGATTTTTATTTAATACCATAGCTAAATTAACTAAAAACAAGACCACTGCAGAAATCTCCACAACAACAACATGTGTTCCTAAATCCCTTAAATTAGCAGTTATTAAACCACTAATCAAAAAACCTGACCTTGACCCCTGTCAGCTTTCCAATTACAAGCCGATATCAAACCTCCCGTTTATCTCTAAAATTCTGGAAAAGATAGTAGCGGAGCAGCTATGCTCATATCTACATAGAAATAGCATACATGAACTGTATCCGTCAGGATTTAGGCCTCATCACAGCACAGAGACAGCACTCGTTAAAGTAGTAAATTACCTCCTAGTGGCCTCTGATCAGGGTTGTATCACTATACTTGTGTTACTCAACCTCAGTGCAGCTTTTGACACTATTGATCATGGTATTCTCCTTCACAGATTAGAAAATGTAGTAGGAATTAAGGGAACAGCCCTCTTATGGCTCAGATCCTATTTGACTAATCGTTATCAGTTTGTAGATTTAGATGGTGATCATTCCTCATGTTCTCAAGTTGAGTTTGGTGTTCCACAGGGTTCTGTTTTAGGCCCACTGCTTTTTTCCCTTTACATGCTTCCTCTAGGCAACATAATTCGTAAACATGGTATTAGTTTTCATTGTTATGCTGATGACACACAAGTATACGTTTCAGCAAAACCAGATGAGAAAAACCAGCTTACTAAAGTTGAGCAATGTGTGCAGGACATAAGAGATTGGATGTTAATTAATTTCCTTCTGCTTAATCCTGATAAGACAGAAGTTGTAGTCATAGGACCACAAGCAGCTAGAAGTAAGCTTTCTGATCACACTGTGATTTTAAATGGCCGTTCTGTTCCATCAAGTGCAACAGTAAAAGACCTCGGTGTGATTATAGATTCAAGCCTTTCATTTGAAGCTCATGTAGATAATATAACCAGGATAGCATTCTTTCACCTCAGAAATATTGCCAAGATAAGAAATATATTGTCACTAAACGATGCAGAAAAACTAGTTCATGCTTTTATCACCTCTAGGTTGGACTATTGTAATGCCTTACTGTCTGGTTGTTCAGCTAGATGCATAAATAAGCTTCAGCTAGTCCAGAATGCAGCAGCGAGAGTCCTCACTAAAACCAGAAGATATGAGCACATCACCCCTATCTTATCTTCACTGCATTGGCTCCCTGTGAAATTTCGCATTGATTTTAAAATACTACTCTTGACATATAAAGCATTAAATGGTCTCGCGCCGCAGTACCTGAGCGAACTGCTAGTGTCTTACGATCCGCCACGCCTACTTCAATCAAAGGATGCAGGCTGCTTCTCAGTACCGCGTATTATGAAAAATACAGCAGGGGGCGGAGCTTTTTCTTACAAAGCCCCAAAATTATAGAATAGTCTTCCAAATAGTGTTCGGGACTCAGACACAGTGTCAGTGTTTAAGTCCAGGCTAAAAACCTATTTATTTAGCCGAGCATTTTTATAAATAGATTTGCCATAGGTAAAGGAGCAGATCTGGGGGACTCATGGACGTAGAGTATTATGGTGAACTGGTATGTTTGGATGCTGTCTTCCTCACTCTCATTGATCACTCAGGTTTGCTGACGGTGAGGTGATTGTTTGCTTTACATCTCAGGAAGCCCTCATGTTTGTGTTTCCTTCTGGCTCTCCCTTTTAGTTATGATGTCATAGTTAGTCCTGCCGGAGTCTCTGCTTGCACTCTACAGTTAATATACATTCACATTATACATTGTGTGACTGTGACCATACCTAACTGCCATCTCTCCTCGTCTTCTCTTTCCCCCCCTCTTTCTCTTTCCTCTCTCCTCCTGTCTCCCCCTTTCACTCTTTCTCTCTCTCTCTGTCGAGCTACACATGTCGTTCCTGAGCTGCCAGTGATCCAGACTCCCTCTGCCCTCCGGACCTGTCTGACCCATCCTGGTGCCCCGCTTCTGGCTGAAGATCTCGTCACATGGATGCCCCGTGTGTCTCTCTGGGACGCGTCTGGTGTCTGGGACTGATTCTCTCTACCTAGAAGACAGTTCTGGCCTTGACTGGTGTTGGCAGCTGTTTCTCTGGGGACTTGACAGTTCGATAGTTCAGGACTGGAACTTCTTACAAGTCTACCTGGGTGTTCAATAACTACCTGGACTCCATATTAACATCAATTAACATCAGCTATTATAGCTGAAACTTTCAAGGTTTCTTCCTATTGCCATCTCAGGGAGTTTTTCCTTGCCACTGTTGCCGTCACCCTTGGCTTGCTTATCAGAGAAATTTCATTCATTCATCTCATTATTATCTAGACACATTTTTCTCACACATACACAATTTATTATTATTATTTTATTTAGTTATTTATTTATTTATTTATTTATTCTTCTTTTAATTTTTTTTTTTTTTTTTCATTTTTGTGAAACTGCTTTGAGACAATGACCATTGTTAAAAGCGCTATATAAATCGAATTGAATTGAATTGAATTGAATTGAACTTGTTGGGTAAAAACAAAAAGGATCAGTACTTTGTGAAAATCTTATATTTAACATCCAAACAATTCTGTTTCTCATTTTCGTTATTGTTTCCTTTTATTCTGTTTAAATGTGTACATTATTTATTTTTTATAGCGATAAAGAAAAGCAACTTAAAATAAACTGAATTCCTGTGTTTTTTCGCCAGTAATTACACTAGCGAGTGTCTAACTATAATATTATATAACTAGTGGACATAATATTTAAAAACAGAGGAAACTTTGAGATAAAAAAAAGACATACCTGCTCTACCAAAACTAAAGCAGACATCTGTGGATCACTTTACATAGCAAACTACCTTAACTCCCTGTTATTATAGTGCAGTGCTTATTTCTGGTGTGTCGCTGTGCTCATGATAATTTAATGACTAAGACAAATTTGTGAACAATGGCCATCGATGGTGATGACACTATAAAAAGTCTCCTACTCTTGAAATGCATCAAGCTCCCTTAATACAAAATAAGAAAGTTCTTGTTCTTCTTTTGGATTCTTCCATTAGAGATCACTGCAGCTAAGCATGAGGTTGGCAACAGGCTTATGCTGGATGCCAATTCTGGTGGATTCATTGCTTGTGGTTGTGTCACAACTGTGGCCTAGGTTTGATCATTTTAGATAAAAATGTTAATTAAGGCCCTCATCCTTTAACTGCTCAGATGTATAAAAAGATAAATGTAAGTGGCTCTCATCTTGAATGTTAAACAGCAAGAGAGTGAGACTGACAAATCAGCTGACGGGAAAACTGCTTAGGTGTTTAATGGGTTGTATAGAGAAGCTTTTAAATTAAGTGACACAACATCACATGTGCGCTTAATAGCAAGTTTTAGCAGGGCAGGGGTAGCTCAGTGGTTAAGGCATAGAAAGGTCCCTGGTCACTCTGGATAAGGGCGTCGGCCAAATGCCATAAATGTATGTCCTACTGTCTAAAACACATCTCTAGAACTTTTGGCAGATATATTACAGCACAGAAAACTTGTTAGGAAGCTTTGGACACTATTGTGTAGATCAGTGATGTTCACATCTTAAATAACATGGGAAGAGAGCAAAGCCAGACTCCAATGGAGGAAGTTATTCGATTTTCAGTGACGAGTTCTATATTAACAGGTTGTGCAATGCAGATTTCCTGCTGTCATAAGACGTGCATGTGCTTCTGTGGTCTGTTTGTGGAAGTGGAATTGATGGTTTTATCCCCGCAGTTAGTATTTTAGTCAGGAAGCATGCTCCTGAAATGTGTCATTTTCACAGTCTTAGTAATCAGGGCTTTAGCAAGAAGAAGAAGAAGCATTCATTTTTTACATATACAGCACAGCGCAGTTAAAATCTTTGCTCCCCGTATACAAAAATCTTCATGATTGTATACACCTATTATCCACTTTATTGGGAACACCTGTACAACTGCTCATATATAATCAGCCAATCACGTCTCAGCAGCACAAGGCACACACATAAACACCCACACATACACAATCACAGATATAGATCCAAAGCTAATGTTCATATCAAACATCAATGCCGACCTTTATAAGTCAGTGTATAAAAGACATCGTCCTGTGTACATCAGAAGCTGTGCGACTGGTGCTAATGAGACTATATCTGCTATTTCAACATAAACAGTTAGGGTCAGGGTGGCTCAGTGATTAAGGCATTGGACTATGGTTTGGAAGGTCCCAGATTCAAATCCTACGACTGCCAAGTTGTCCCCAAGCTGCATTCCATCCTGAAGTGTACTTCACAGAATGCTTCCTGCTCTGTTTACATTTACGGCATTTGGCAGACGCTCTTATCCAGAGCGACTTACATTTTTATTTATTATCTCGTTTTACATCTGAGCAGTTGAGGGTTAAGGCAACAGTGGCAAGTTGGTGGTTGTGGGGTTTGAACCTGGGATCTTCTGAACCGTAGTCCAATGCCTTAACCACTGAGCTACACCTGGTCCATTTGCCAGATGCCCCATTATTGATAATAATAATTGATTAAAGATGTACCAAGATTTCGGATTGCGAGTAGCCCGGTTTGCGAGCGCTCCGCAAGACGAGCGAAAATTTTTAATACATTTTTACTTGAAAATAGTCCAAGTATATTCTCTCTCTCACTTAGCCTGCGCTGATTCCATTAGTGTGTGTGTGCATGCGTCACTAGACAGTGTGTCCCTGCCCCCCTCCTCTCCCCTTCATAGACACACACACTTTAATGGAGACACTGAACATAGAATGCAGGTTAACTTGTTTGATTTTGACTTTACAGTAGTGAGTTAGTTGGTATGCGCTCACTCGTGTGTCATTAGCGATGTTCTTTGTTAATTTTTCCCATAAAAGAGGGTTTCCATTAGTGTGTGTGTGTGTGTGTGTGTGTGTGTGTGTGTGTGAAAGTCATCCCAAATGGTATTCTTCCCCCTCTCAAATTAAAGAGGAGGAGGTGTTATTGTATAAGAAGGGGAGGGGGGGGGGGGGGCATTCCTCCTCTTGTCTTACTTTAACTTCACACACACACACACATATGCAGCACGTGCACGCACAAACATGCGTTACAGAAACACTTCTCTGTCAAGATTAGGTTAAGTTAAGGGTGCAGATTAATTTTTTAATTTTTTTCTTTATATTTTGCATTAACTATTTTTATATATTATTTTTTTGGGTTGTGGAAAGAATAATCTCAGTTTTCATTATTTCTTATGGGGAAATTCGACTTTGATTTACAAGTGTTTTGAAATACGACCCCGCTTCCTGAATGAATTAATATTTGTAATCCAAGGTTACACTGTACTAGCCTTTATAATATTTAAGATTTCTTGATCTAATTCAAGTCAAAGTTATTGTCTCGAATTAATATAATGTCATTGTCGATAATAATGATAATAAATATATTAATCTTTTTTCAAGCTCCATTTTTTGGGGGGTTGAAAGGATGATGTCACACAGAACCAGACAGCATTTTTGGTTTGCTCCAGGTGGATGATTTAAGTTCGGCTTTTTATGTCATAAATACGGAGAGTACTCCAGGGGTCATGTAGTAAAAAAAATACATTGGAACCTCGGATTACGAGCACAATTCGTTCCGGATGTGGGCTTGTATTACAAAACACTCAAAAACTAAATTTCATTTTCCCATAAGAAATAATGGAAACTCAAATTATTCGTTCTACAGCTAAAAAAAATAAATACATAAAACAAATTAACCCGCACTTTAGCTAAAAAAAAAAAGTTAAAATAAATCCCGACAGATTTAGAAGTGTTTCCGTTTGTGTATGTGTGTGTGTGTGTGAGGCTAGAGTAAGTGGAGACTCTTGCTTTTAGCCCCTCCTGTCTACCCCTTCTCATCTTACACAGTATAACTTTTTCCTCTTGTTTAAATTAAACAAACTTTCGGGTGGATCCTGCACTATCCAACTAAAAAAACTACTGAAGAACAAAACTTATATATCCTAGCTTTCATCTCGCATTCGTGTTCACACACACCAGACTGCATTACCCACAATGCATCTCTCGCACTTCCGTCTGTCATATACAGCTGTCATAAATCAACCACTCTCTCCCTCTACACATTTGTCACAGCGGTAGTGCTCTAAAATGATTTTTAGAAAATAATCATGCATTAATATTTTCATTGTCTTTAGGAATGCTAAGAATCGCCTGTGGTTATAGGGTTAATATCCTGAAAATCCACATCACTCGTTGACTGGTATTTGTTTACAGGCCAGTGTTTTCAAAACAAAATAGGGAGGACAGGTTGATTTTTGGGCTAAAGCAAAGAATGACCTGCTAAGGTTTAATCCCTTGAATGTTCTGTTCTTTATTCCCAGTCACAGCATTGAACAAACCATGAGTCGAAGATGGTGTACTGCAAAGTTATACCACTAGATGGCAGTGGGTCTAAGTTCAACTCCAAACATCAGTGGGAGGATGCCTGGCAGTGATTTTTTTGAGGGACTGTGGGAGAGAATTGGAGCATTGTGCACACACTGAAATACTTAGAGTATGTCTGCACGACTGTACTACAATATACCGCTGTGAATAAATATCCTGATTTTATCATTTTTTGCAGATTTGTTGTAATATTTAAGATGCTTGTACATAATAAGGAACATAAAACAGTTTTTTCCCAATTATGTGAAAAGGTAATATTCCTTTAAACATCACAACTGGCTGTGCCACCTTCACAGCAACAACAACAGCAAACCAATGCCTCCAAGAAGTGGAGATCAGTCTGGTACGCCATTGTGCGTACATTTGAGTTTTGGCCCAAACTTCATGGCAGCATTACTTTAATTCATCTACACTGGAGGGCTTTTGAGCGTATCAGTGGAGTCCAAGTCAGAACCCTGCTCAGGCCAATACAAAAACTTACATTTTGTTTTTAAGCCATTCAGAGTTGGACTTGCTCTTGTGCATCAGATCACTGTCTTTTTTCATTACCTGATCGTGTCTGAGCTTTAGATCACACAGACGTTCTCCTTCAGGATTTTCCAGTAGAGGGGAGAATTTATTGGTTCATTAATTAGGGAAAGTTACCCAGAATCTGAGGCAGCAAAACGCCCATCTGGCTCACACCATCACACCACCACATGTCTGACTGTTGGTGTGATCGTTTTACTGAGGAATGCTGTGTTAGCGCTCTGAGGTACTGTAGCGCTCTGTATAAGCACTCTGTGTTAGCTCTAGGTCAGGGGTAGCTCAGTGGTTAGGGTATTGGACTACGGTTCGGAAGATACCAGGTTCAAACCCCACAACCACCAAGCTGCCACTGTTGGGCCCTTGAGCGCGGCCCTTAACCCTCAACTGCTCAGATGTGTAATAAGATAAAAATGTAAGTCGCTCTGGATAAGAGAGTCTGCCAAATGCCTAAATGTAAAATGTAAGCTCTCTGTGTTAGCGCTCTGTATTAGCTCTGTGTTAATGCTCTGTATTAGCTTTCCGAGGTATTAGCTTTCTGGGGTAGCACACTGTGTTAGCTCTCTGAGGTAGCGCTCTGTGTTAGCGCTTTGTGTTAGCTCTCTGAGGTAGCGCTCTGTGTTAGCGCTCTGAGGTAGCGCTCTGTATTAGCTCTGTGTGATAGCGTTCTGTGTTAGAACTCTGTGTTAATGCTCTGTATTTTTATTTTTTTGCTAAAAGCGCTATACAAATAAAATTGAATTGAATTGAATTGTATTAGCTTTCTGAGGTATTAGCTTTTTGTGTTAGCGCTCTGTGTTAGCGCTCTGTTTTAGCGCTCTGTGTGAGCTCTCTGAGGTAGCGCTCTGTGTTAGCTCTCTGTGTTAGCGCTCTGTGTTAGCTCTCTGAGGTAGCGCTCTGTATTAGCTCTCTGTGATAGCGTTCTGTGTTAGCACTCTGTGTTAATGCTCTGTATTAGCTTTATGAGTTAGCGCTCTGTATTAGCTCTGTGTTCGCGCTCTTTGTGTAAGTGCACTGTTAGCTCTCTGTGTTAGCGCTCTTTGTTAGCGCACTTTGTTAGTGCTCTGTGTTAGCATTCTGTGTTAGCTTTTTGAGTTAGCGCTCTGTGTGATCTCTCTGTGTAAGCGCTCTGTGTTAGCTTATTTTCAGCGTTCTCGTATGAACAGGAGACGCAGGGTTTGTGGTGTGCAGGAGTGCACGCTGTATGCGCCATACCTCCAGTGGAGTGCGATGTAACAACTTCTTGCAGGCATTTAATTAGCCAACATGGCTTTATGGTTAGGGTTAGGGGTATATCACCCTCGACTGGTTTGGCCAGGATGTTTTTGCATTTTAATATGGATAAAGATTTTTTCTTTAGGAATAAAAACAGAAAAAAAAAGTTTTAAAATTCACCACGTGCATGTGAACTAGGCCTTTGTCTCCTATGGGGTTTTGTTTAAAGGTCTGAAAAAACTAATTGTGATGAATATACAAACAAAAAACATTCTAAAGTGGTGAATACATTTTCATGGAACTCCTAAGTAAGGGGTCGGGAATAACTCAGTGATCAGGGCATTGGACTACGGTTTGGAAGGTCAGAGGGTCAAACCCCAACGACCATCAAGATGCCACTGTCGGGCCCCTGAGCAAGGCCCTTAACCTCCAACCACTCAGATGTATAATGGGATAGAAATACAAGTCACTCTAGATAAGAGTGTCTGTCAAATTCAGGAAACATATAACAGCAGCTGTGTCAGTACTGCAGGTCTATATTAATGGGCTTACTCAGACATGTTATTGTTTCCATAGTAACAGCTCACTCATGGGGAATTGTTTGGAACAAATAAAAACTTTTCTAATCACGGATACTGTAAAGTAAGTGGAAGGAGTCTCCAGTGTGAGAAGAGTAATCTTCAAGACAGAGGAGTTTGCACTTCTTTGTCACCTGACACGCTGATTTTTTGTCTTCTTAAGTTGAGAGAGAGAGAGAGAGAGAGAGAGACTGTGAGGTGAGTTTGGTGAAAGAGGAATAGAGTATCCTGTTAGAGGAAAGTAATCAACTTTAGGGTTCATCACACCGCTCCATACTGCAGGAGTACCATATGTTAGTCCTATAACACACAAATGTGCAGAGTTTATAACTCGCAAAATACATTCATGTGACTTCACTTGACATGAAAATGGAAGTTAAAAGCACACTAGTCCAGCTGAAATGAATTAAATAAGTGATCATCTGTCTCGACTTAGTCATCACTAATAACACGTTAGCATTTTTTTCTTTTCATTTCAAAGAGGCAGAATTTTATTGTTAAAAATGTGTCTCTCTCTCTCTCTCCCTCTCTCTCTCTCTTTTCAAGGCCACTCATTTACATTGGACACAATGCCGCTGGCGGTGCTGTGGCTGGTTGGGTGGAGCTTTAAGAAAGAAAAAAAAACATGGCACCACAAAACATAAAAGTTTCTCTGAAACAGCTGCCAGGGAAACCGAAGCCTGCCTGGTGTAAACAAAACGGCTGTGTTGAGGAAGTTCCAAAGCTGTCTTCCATTTCAAGAGGTTTAAACAAAATCACTTCTCTATTCCTCACTGTGTGTGTGTGTGTGTGTGTGTGTATGTGTGTGTGAATGTGTGTGTGTGTGCGTATGTGTGGTGGCTCACATAACTTCACTGTGGAGTATGACTCACTGTCACGCTATCTCATTCCCTCTCTCTGTTCCCTCTGAGCGGTGTGTGTGTGTGTGTGTGTGTGTGTGTGTGTGTGTGTGTGTGTGTGTGTGTGTGTCATGGCGCTGAATCGTTCCTCAGTCAGTGGGATGAACCGCTCTGAGCTCCGACTCCACAACAAGGTGTCTGTTCTTCTCTCTCGGTCGAATCACGTGACCTTCTGGTCAGAGCAACGGATTGAAACCATTATTAAACTAAATACTTGCTGGTAATTAAATGTTCTACAAAAGTTACAAGTCAGTAATAAAAATCGAATTGTGCTGTTGTACACTGAGATGATTGAAACCGTTTCTCTTTCTGAGACACGTTCTAACTGTTCCTGATGCTAAGACGCTTTAGAACCACTACCGCTGATGAGACTTTTTATAACCACTCTTGCTGTCTTGCTCTTCCTGTATGAAACCGAGTCACACGCAGTCTTCTTCGTAATGATGAATCATGTTTTCTAAGACATTAACACTGACCTACACAACACTGAACTACTGAAGTTCACCACGGTACCTGAGCTTTTCTTCCACAAACTTATGAAGTTAGTCTTCCAATTCTTAGGTAAAGAAGCAGACCTGAGAGACTGATGGACAAAGTGTGTTATGGTGAACTTGTATGTTTGGATTTGTGTGTGTGTGTGTGTGTGTGTGTGTGTGTGTGTGTCTCGAGCCATGGCACTCCTGAAAACCAGCATTCCTAACCCCTTCAGATCTGCTTGGCTCATCTTCATGCCCTACTTCTGGTTGGAGTTCTCATCACATGGAGACTCTCACCGCTGCCGAGGCCCGTCGGTTCTGCTTGGGGATGTGTGTGTGATAAAAGATGATGGTTCCACTTAATATTCATGAACAGGGCTTTGGACTCCATCGAAACAATCCGTTGTTCTGCGTTGGCTTGTGACTGCAGTCACTTCAGTAGTTTTAGAAAAAATAAGAAAAACACTGCAAAGAGAGGGATAATGAAATGCAACAGAAGGATAAAAATAAAATAAAAAGTAAGAAAAAGATACTGTTAGAGTGTATGAGAGAAAAGACAAAGAAAAGCAAGAGAGAGAGAGGAAGAAAGGAAATAGAGGAAGGAGGATGGGACAGAGAGAGAGGAGATGGAGCGACAGGAAGATTATCACTTAGTCTGCCTTAGAAGAGTTTCTATTTTCCTTTTTGTGATTTTGTTGATGCAAATAAATTTCATAATTATTGGCACCCTGCATGAACATGAGATTTAAAATTCAGTGATGGTTTGAGAAAAGTCACGGCGCGTTTATTATTTTAAAGAAATCAACAGAATTATTGCCACCCTTTAAAACACTAAATAATTCTGTAAGTTGTGTTAAAGTCAACAGTGACACAACGTACATTTTAGTCCTCCCTTAAACCAGTGTTCTAGAGAGAGAGAGAGAGATTAAGCTCGAGTTTCACGCAGACGCCTTGTAGGCTTCTCACATTTCTCTTCTCCTCCAGTGCTATTACACCTCGGACTGTTCTGTAGTGTCGCTCACACCGGCTCTGAATTGAAATAAAGTATTGCTTTTATCTCCTAATCTATTGTTTCTTTTCAAAAGTCTAAATGATTCACACGGTTCAAATATCACAATAATCAATCCTCCACTTCCCAGCGTCCGTGTGGAGAAACCTACGGCTGGGATTCTCACTCATCCTAAACAAAACCATTAGGAAAATCCCATGATCCTCTCTGGCTGCAAAGACGGCTCAGGTAACACTGGGGTCAGAACACAACAGAGGAACAGGGTCAGGTTAAAAACAATCATTATCTGAGTTTATCTTCACCGGAAGTTTGTTTGTATTGTACGTTTACATTTAATTTATGCAAATGAGGATTTCTCTAAATACATAGATTAAGAACAAAAAGGGATTACAAATATAAAGAATTAAAGAAAATCTGGTAGATAAAATGTAATCGAATGCAAAACAGAATAATAAAATTGTCATGCATTGTGTTTTTATGTATTTTATGAACTTCTCTTTTGTTAATTATGTTCAGCTGATTTTTAATACTACAGTTTAGACTGATTAGCCATAACATTAAAACCATAACTGATGTTCTGTAATACATTGTCTGTTCTAACCGTAGTGACTTAACAGAACGCTGCTGTGCATCAGACATCACCTGTTCCCTCTTCGTCCGTTAGTTAACGATGGCAGTTACAACATCTGCATGATGCTTCATTATGACGCTGAAGAGTTTTGGAAAAGCAGAAGTGATGGAGCAACAGGTATATACAGTACTTTGCAAAAGTATTTACCCCCCTTTTCAACATTTTGTCAAACAGCACTTTTGCCGTGAAAGAGGGCGTGGCTATACACATCACTCAACAGAGCCAATCAATGTGTTAGTTTTAAAGAGCCAAAACAGGACCAAATGTTTTACTGAGACCACCATGCCTAAAGATAAGATTTTTTATGTGACGACCTCAGCAGCTACCTCATTTCCCCTCTTGTCTCCCCCAACCACTCAGCATTCAGCATCAGCAGTATACTAACTGATCATCTGTCATCACCTGCACTTTTTTTTCACTGAGTCAGGACTTAAGTTAGATTAGAAAATACAAGAATGTCTCTGGCTTTTTGGAAGCAAAACGCGAAGACTTTTGCACAGCTGTCTATAAAGACTGTAATAAAGGTACTTGTTTTTATTATATATATATATATATATATAGTTTGATATTTGATCACAGACATGAACGCCTACCACCGCTTCGGATTTTAGAGCTGAGAAGGATGTAGTGTTTGAACATGTGGTCGGATGTTTGCATGCATGTGTGTAAAATTAAGTGAGAGAGCGGGTGGGGGGAGGGGGGATCTGAGCATGGAGGGGGAGGATTAAAAACTTCTGGCCAGAGACTGTAGAGGAGAAAAACAGCCACGTGGGACGGGTTGTAGCTGGTCAACGGCTGTTGGACAGGAAAAGGAGAGGAGGTGCCTGTGTGCATGTGTATGTGTGTGTGTGTGTGTGTGCAGTATAAAAGCCTTGCACTTCCATCTGCACATCTCTCTGAGTCCTTTACAGCTCTAGAGTTCTCTTCTTTTTCTCTTTAGTTCCATTCTCTTCATCACCATGAGCTACCGCTCAACCTCCTACTCCTTCACCCGCTCTGCACCCATGCCGAACCGCGCCGTCAGCATCTACGGAGGAGCAGGAGGTCATGGCTTCCGAATCTCCTCAGCCTCGACCCACTCCGGCCTGCGTTCTGCACCTCTCGGCTCGTCCATCTCCTCCTCCTCCGCCTTTAAGGTGAGTTCGGGCCTGGGTGCAGGAGCAGGAACCGGGGTGAGCTTGAGTTCCGGACCTACAACCGTCATGGGAGATGAGAAGGGTCAGATGCAGAACCTGAACGATCGTCTGGCCTCATACCTGGAGACGGTACGCAGGCTGGAGAAGGAAAACGCCATGCTGGAGAACAAGATCAAAGAGGCCATGGAGAAAGCTGGACCGGATACGCGTGACTACAGCAAGTACAAGGCCATCCTGGATGATCTGAGGAGAAAGGTATGAAGCAGCTTTACAGAAAATATGCAAAAGTTTCTGTATCATAAACAGAAATTCATTTCTAAAATGCATAAAAAGTTACAATAAAACTCAGTTAAACTTTGATCTTAGTTTTTTAGTTTAAAAATAAATCTGTTCACTGAAGAGAGAATTCGATTTAATCACTAAATCACTAAAACTGTCTTTAACTCTTTATCTCCTTGGTCAGATCCCTTGTTTCTGTGTTTTAGGAAAACTCTCTTAAACTCAGCAAATCTTTTCCCATCTCGGTGGAGGGTGTGGCACACACACACACACACACACACACACACACAATCCTGTGTCTCCCTCTTCCTTACTTCTCTCTTCTTTCTGTCCATTACATGAACTAGGGGGAAGTTTTTTTTTTTTTACTTTCACACTTCCTGTTCGTGGGTAGTGTTTAAACCGCCGTTACCATGGAGACGGATGAACAACAAATAAATTGTTAGTAGTCGTTACTGCAGGGTGGAAGAATGACAAAGAGTCATAATGCAAAGCAGATGTGATCATGCGCGCACACACACACACACACACACACACACACACACACACACACACAAACGGTGACAAATATGCAAAGAGGAACAGCTGCAAAATTTTAAAGCAATTTTTGGTCATCCATTTGCTAGAGTCTGTGCTCACTGTTTGTCGCGGATGCTGATAGATTAAAGAGCGCATGTAAGGATTTCAGAGGTCATGTGACTCAGGTGCGATTAAACTCCTTTATTTCATATCGTCAGGTTTTACTGAGACACAGTAATGCAGAGAGCAGTGCATTTCAACTTCTGTGTCAGGATGCTTAAAAAGGAAATTCTGCTCATCACACTTCCGGAGACACACACACACACACACACACACACACACACACACCATGGCCTCTTAAAAGAATGTCTGAACCAGATTTAAACACAGTGTGTGAAGCGTGTGTTAGCCTGAACGCTACGCTACTGTTTTACAGAACAAATGCTGCCATGGGTCCAAAAGTATTGGGAAAAGTGCAGTGTACAGGAATACGTTTGCAGCAGACGTTCACAGTTCACATGAGAATCCCTAAGTTTTAGGTCTTTTTGTGCAGAGGCAGACACTCCGGCTTCAGAAAGTCCTGTGTGTGTGTGTGTGTGTGTGGGATTTAAAACCAGGACTCATCCGGTGTGATATTTGCAAAAAAACTGTGGAAAACGCATCAGCTTGAGGGTCTAATGTCAGTCTGATGATAATAAGAAGCCGCGTGCGTCATTGGATCCGTCTGATCTCATGACACTGATGTGTCAGGACCTGAACAAGCACGCGCACACACATACACACATGGACATGGACACACCCAAAGTGACAAAAGACCTTTTGCGTAGTTTTAATGTCAGGCTCCAGATCAGATGATGGGATCAGATTACGCATCACTTCCTGTACTGCTCATGGTGGTTCATGTTTAGTGAAATTGTTGCTCCTGGTTCGTCCTCAGATATTCGAATCCACGCTGGATAACGGCCGTCTGGTCCTGCAGATCGACAACGCCCGTCTGGCTGCAGATGATTTCAGAGTCAAGTGAGTGCGTGTAACCGTTACAGATACGAAACCGATGCCGCGTGACGTTACTTAATCATCCTGAAGGTGTGTGTCTGTGCTGCAGGTTTGAGAACGAGCTGTCCATCAGACAGTCCGTGGAAGCCGATATCGCCGGCCTGAAGAAAGTCATCGACGACACAAACATCGGCCGTATGAACACTGAGGGCGAGCTGGAGGCCTTGAAGGAGGAGCTGCTGTTCCTCAAGAAGAACCACGATGATGTGAGTTGCGCTTTATCACACACACAACAGACTAAACACAGTCTAGAGCTCGTCAAGGACATGAAAAGATTATCAGAGCATTTACTTGGCAGTTTTTTTTTATTTACTATTTATGCCAGTGTCCTGCGCTCTGATTGGTCAGAAGTTTTTCTCTAGAAAAAACTAAACACATTTGCATAAAATGAAACAGAATCCGGTTTATTTTGGCTTATTAATGTTTCTGATGGGGTCTGTGTCTCATGCGATGAGCTGAATGTCCAGATAAATCTAATGAGTCTGACCTCTGACCCCGTGAGACTGGTGAAGGCTCCTAGACTCTTTTCCCCAAAGATACCATTTTCTGTTGTTGATCTCTTTAACAGGAAGTGACGGAGATGCGTAATCACATCGCTCAGTCGGGCGTGCAGGTGGACGTAGACGCTCCGAAGGGACAGGACCTCGCTTTGGTCATGGAGGAGATGAGAGCGAATTACGAGAAGATGGCGATGAAGGACGCTGAGGAGCTCAAAATGTGGCACGAAAACCAGGTGGATTACTGACGTGGGCATTAGCGTTTGGCTAACTGCCATCCTCACCCGCTTGTGTTTAACTGTGAGGAAGAGCATGTTCAATATTGTGTGTGTGTGTGTGTGTGTGTGTGTGTAGATAGCAGATGTCCAGGTTCAAGTATCGCAGAACACAGAAGCATTACAAGGAGCTCAGATGGAGATGAACGACCTGAGAAGACAAATTCAGACGCTGGAGATCGAACTAGCGTCACAGCAAAGCCTGGTAACACCACACACAGCCGCGCTTCGTAACATCACAGACTTTCTAAACACCTTTACTGTAATAACCACAACATAAATAATCTTTTTTATATGATCTGTTTAACTAAACATGGATGTAGATTTGGTTTAAGAAACATGAAGACCATTCCACAGCAAAGTACAAATATTATTATGTTTATGTTAAAATAATTTTATTCTTTTTAAGGTTTAGAAATAAAAAGGCAACATATACACAAGATTACAATCATAATAAAAAAAAACTTTGACTCTAGATAGTTCCATGTGGTCACTGAGAAGCTTTACTAGCCCTTTAGCCATGATGTATATTTGCAGTTTTGTCTTTTTTTTTGGTCCTAAAAATAACTCTGCCCCCTGCAGGAGCTAGGCTGTGTGTATTCCTTTAACGGGCACTAGGGGGCGCTCACAGAGTCTGCAGAGTGCATGGGTTGGAGTTTTATAGTGTGATCCACTCACAAGCTGCAGAGATACTGACATGGACAAACTGAACAATTTAGAAATCATAAAACACAATGTCTTGTACACACACACACACACACACACACACACACTGTTCAGTTATTATTACTAAGTATAATGTAGTGCCTCACAGTATTTTACATAAAAATGTAGAGAATCAGCAGAAGAACAATAAACCTACGTGTAAATAAATGATTCAGATAACAAACATAATACGTTGGCTTAATTAGATACCTGTACATTAAATAACATACATATATCATTACATATTTTTTTTGTAATTTAGTTATTACAACTACGTTCTCGTAAAATGTATAATTATATAATGCATATGAAATTAGAGAAAAGCTACAGTAAAAAATATAAAATAAAATAAAATATAAATAATAAAGTGACCAAAACAGAACTGAGTGATTAATATAACATTAAGAGTAAATATTTAACACTATCAAATTCATTTAAGTTTGTTTAACATTATAATAATGCTACATAAAATGCTAAATTACTATTATCATAATAAACTTTTTCAAAAATTACAGTATTGAATATTTACTCTTAATGTTATATTAATTACTCAGTTCTGTTTTGGTTACTTTATTATTTATATTTTTTTTTATGTTTAATGTTATAATAATGCTACATAATATTCTAAATTCGTATTTTAAAACAATAAGTAAAACTGAATAATAATAATAATAATATTGTTTTTGTGGGTTAGAAAGCGTCTCTGGAGGACACGCTGAGGAACACCGACCTGCGCTTTAACGGTGAGATGGAGAAGTATAACAACATCCTCATGCAGCTAGAGGCAGAACTGGCACATCTCAGGGCAAAGATCACCGAGCAGGGGCAGGAGTACCAGACTCTCCTCAACATGAAGATGAAACTTGAGGCAGAAATCGCAACCTACAAGACCCTGCTGGACGGAGAAGATTTAAAGTGAGGAAACACACACACACATACACACACAGCTTAAAGAATTTACTTAAACTAAATCTCACTCTGTCTGGATTTTTCCTCAGCCTACAGGATGCTCTGGAGTAACTCCAAGGAGAAGAGATGGAAGGGTTAAAGACACACATACACTAACTCTCTCTCTCTCCATCTCTTTCACTTCGTGACATTGAAGATCTGCTGCATTTTTTGTGAAAACATTAAAGCTTTGACCTTTTCCAGCCTGTCTGTGTGTGTTTTTGTTCTGTACGCTGGACAAAATGAACCAGGGATGTAAAAGGGAGAGACAACATTCTGGACTAACTAAAGCTTGTTTATGCACCTAGTTGAACAACCAGACAGTAAGGCGTTACAATAATTCAACCTAGAGGTGATAAAAGAATAAACTAGTTTTTCTGCATCGTTTAGCGACAATAAATTTCTTATTCTGGCAATATTTCTGAGGTGAAAGAATGCTATCCTGGCAATATTATCTACATGAGCTTCAAATTAAAGGCTGGAATCTATAATCACACCAAGGTCTTTCACTGTTGCACTTGATGGAACAGAAAGGCCATCTAAAGTTACGGTGTGATCTAAAATCATCCAGTTTCTTATGTCCTGTACACATTGCTCAACTTTAGTAAACTGTTTTTTCTCATCTGGTTTTGCTGAGATGTATAATTCAATTCAATTAAATTTCATTTGTATAGCTCTTTTAACAATTGTCATTGTCGCAAAGCAGCTTTACACAATCAAAATAATTATTTAAGTCTGTATGTCATCTGTCCGTATGACATCATGTATGTCTGTATGTCTGTACGTATAACTGTGTGTCATCAGCATAACAATGGAAACTAATACCATGCTTACAAATTATGTTACTCAGAGGAAGCATGTAAAGGAAAAAAAGCAGTGGGCCTAAAACTGAACCCTGTGAAAGACCAAACTCCACTAGAGAATATTCAGAATAATCACCATGCATGTGTTGTCATTAAACATACCAGGAAGCGAGGTTCTTATCTCTAATGTTGTTGTTGGACTTTCAGCCGCCACAGCGAACCATCCAATTCGTACACAAGCTTGGCACAGATTTTACTTCCCAACGCAACCCCTTCCCCTTCGGCGAGAAACCTACCACTGAGCCACCAATTTCTTATCTTTAATTATTTTCCTTTTAACTGAAGCTACATGATCTAAGGTATATTGGAATGTTGACTCTATGGAGTTGTCTGATATAGTTGTGTGGGGTGTGGGGTTCTATGGCGATCCAATCAAAGTTGATAACTCTGGGAGATTACTGATCAAGCTCTGTGTGGTAGTTGATGTGAATGTACGTTTAATACAGTAGCGTGGTGCTGTGCGTACATTATTACTATGACACACTTAAATTGAAACAAGACAATGATCTGAGATAGCTTCAGACTGTGGAATTGTGGTTATATTTCTTAAACTTAATCTGAAGGATAATATTAAATCTAAAATGTGACCTGCTTTATGAGTGGGTCCTACTAATAATACATTAATACATTTTATTTATAATGCAGTTTAAATTTGAAGCAAATCTCAAAGTGCTACAAATTAATTTGACCCGAAAGCTCTGATAAAAAGATTCTAAGACCAGATTTAAAAGCCTCAACAGTCTGTGGCGTCCTCAGATACTCAGGGAGATCATTCCACAGTCCAGGTGCAGCCTAAACAAAAAGCCCGATCTCACATAGTATGAAGTTTAGTCTTAGGAGGTTTCAAAAGATGTACTGATGCAAAGCGGAGGTTGCGTGTGGACTTATGTGAGGTAATAAGTTCTTTGAGGTAGGGAGGGGCATCCCCATAAATACACTGGTGGGTAAGAAGGGCAACCTTGTAATCAGTTCTGAATGAAACAGGGAGCCAGTGAAGAGATTTAGGAATGGGCGTAATATGGCACCCTAACAGCACTGTTCTGAATATACTGCAGCTTTTGAAGGATTTTTTCAGAAATCCCAATGAGAAGTGCAAGTCCAGCCTGGAGGAGACAAATGCATGGACTAACTTTTCCGCGTCTGCAAATGTGAGTGCTGGACGCAGTTTTGCAATATTCCTGAGGTGGAAATAAGACGTTTTACACAGATGTTTGACAAGAGACTCATACATCAAATGAGACTCCATTTTAACCCCAAGGTTTATAACAGATGTTGACAATGGGATATCCTGACCAGAAAAGGTAATACTGGTGATGTTAGATGTCTTAACCTGGTGTGGGTGCGTACTAAAATAGCTTCAGTCTTAGAGCTGTTCAGCTGCAGGAAATTTTGCTTTATCCATGGCTATTAAATATTAGATCTCTCGCATCTAAAACAGTTATTTTTAATAAAACTATCACAGATCAGGAGTTTGATATACAGTATTACTGTATGTTTAACAGAAAACAGAAACCTGGATTACACACTGATTTACTCCTACTGACTCCAGTATGGACATAAATGCTGTTCTCAGAGGGTCTTCTGGATTCTCAAAATAAATACTAAAATCTCCAGCAATTAACATTTTGTTTACAGAAATGACCAGATTTTTTAAATAATTATTTAAGTTTTTATTAAAAAGAGATACAATCCAATACATCTGTTTATGACTTTTGTCACGTTTACAACAGTTATAGCTTGTATATTATCAAAAAGCTCTTCATGGCATGAAACAGAACAATATATACTCGGCAAAATAAGAAACGTCCTCTGACTTTCAACTGTTTTTACTTTCAGTAAACTTAATGTGTAAATATTTGTATGAACACTAAAAGAGTCAACACCATAAGACATAAACTAAAAATGTTTCCCAATGTGTCCCTGAATGAAGGGAGGCTCAAAATCGAAAGTACCAGTCAGTTACTTGAAGTACTGCAGTGCATCTCCTCCTCATGGACTGCCTATTGTGGACAGTCTGAGCACTGATGGAGGGATCGTGTGTTCCTGGTGTGACTCGGTCAGTTGTTGTGGCCATCCTGTACCTGTCACGCAGGTGTGATATTCGGATGTACCCATCCTGTGCAGGTGTTGTTACACGTGGTCTTCCACCGCGAGGATGATCGGCCGTCCTTCCTGTCTCCCCGTAGCGCCGTCTTAGGCGTCTCACAGTGCGGACGTGGCGATTTATCACCCTAGCCACATCAGCGGTCCTCATGCCTCCCTGCAGCATGCCTAATGCACGTTCACGCAGATGAGCAGGGACCCTGGGCATCTTTCTTTGGGTGTTTTTCACAGTCAGTAGACAAGTCTCTTTAGTGTCCTGCGTTTTTCGAACTGTGACCTTAAATGCCTACTTTCTGTAAGCTGTTAAGGTCTTAACGACCATTCCACAGGTGCATGTTAATTAATTGATTATGGTTAATTGAACATGCATGGAAAACATTGTTTAAACCCTTTACAATGAAGATCTGTAAAGTTATTTGGATTTTTACAACATTATTGTTGAAATACACAGTCCTGAAAAAGGGGCGTTTCTTTTTTTGCTGAGTATATTTCTTTAGGTTATCTCTCAATTATAAAAAAAAAAAAAAAAAACTATTTACAGAAGACAGGAGATGTATAAACAACACCTATACATAAAACACAGATTCTATAACAAAAACACATCTGGTTCAATAGGGTTTATATACTCAATCCACTTCGACAAACAAATCTATTTGGTTATTTCTACAGAAAGTAATTTTCTCCATTATAAACACATTTTTACAACATCGATCCAGTCCTGTATTTGTGGCGGATTAGGGTTGTACCAACATCTAGTAATAGCTTTTTTACTTAAAGCAAGAATTATTCTATACATGTATTTGTTTTTCCCTTCCCAGGAGACCATTGAAACTGTGCCCATATAAAGTATCTCAAAACCGAAATTAATTGTAATGTTTAAAATACTTTCCAATACCTTATGTATATCTTTCCAAAAACCTTTAATTTTAGGACATCCCCAAAACATGTAAAAATGGTTCGCATCCTGTGAGCCACAATGTCTCCAACAATTTGAGCTGCCTTGAAAATTATTTTTCTGTTTTGGCGTAAGGAAAACCTAATAGTGTTTCTCCAGCAGAATTCTCTCCAATATGGAGAACGGGATGTTGCCCATTGTTGTTTACATATATTTTCCCAGTCCTTGCTTGAGAAGATCCAACTTTCTTTCTCCCATCTTTCTTTAATGTACAAGGATGAGTCTCCTTGTAAATCCATCAAGACTCTATATAATTTTGTAATAGCTTTAAACATTGGTTCAGCTTTGTAAGCTGAGGAGAATATTTTAACTAGAGCACTCTAATTTGGATCTTCGTTAATAGTCCTGCCGGAGTCCCTGCTTGCACTCTCCACTAAATATACATTCACCTTATACATTGTTCGACTGTGACCAGACCTAACTGCCATCTTTCCATCTCTTTTGCTCTCTCCTCTTTTGCTCTCCTCTACCTATCTCTCTGTCGAGCTATACATGTCGCTCCTGAGCTGCCAGTGATCCAGACCCCCTCTGCCCGCTGGACCTGTCTAACTCATCCTGAAGTCCTGCTTCTGGTTGGAGATCTCATCACATTGATGCCCCCGTGTGGTCTGCCTGGAATGCGTGTGGTGACTGGGGTTGGTTCCACTTTTCCATGAAGGTGGTCCTGTCCTCGACTGATGCAGACATCATGCAGTTTTATGCAGATCAATCCCTGCTATCAGTTTCCACCCAGATGAGGATGGGTTCCCTGCTAAGTCTGGTTCCTCTCAAGGTTTCTTCCTATTGCCATCTCAGGGAGTTTTTCCTTGCCACTGTCGCCGTTGTCCTCGGCTTGCTCATCCCTTTCTTAGCCCATATTTTAAAACGCATATCTAATGTATTTGGTTTAAAATCAGAATCATATTATGACCATCTCAATACATTTACAGAATCCTTTAGATTATAGTCCTTAATAATCTCAAACCAATTTTTAAATGTTGCCTTAATCCATTGATTTTCTTTCTTATGTTTAATTAAATGATCATCAACAATGCTAGCTTGAATAGAGATCCTGTCAAACCAACCAATCTCTAAATCCTCCCATTGCTTGATATTCTGGGTTGCACCAACAAACTATCATTCTTAATTGTGCTGCCCAGAAATATTTTTGTAAACATGAGAGAGCAACCCCTCCTTTATCTTTACTCAGTTAAAAGGTTTTAAATTTTACCCTTGGTTTCTTGCCTTGCCATATGAATCTGGAGATCAGTTTATCCTATTCTAAGAATCGTTTTTTGGACAAGGGAACAGGCAAAGACTAAAATAGATAGAGCAGTCTTGGAAGTATGTTTTGCTTGACCATAATTAAGCGTTTCTAATTTGTTCATATCCTTAGGGATATTTATTTTTAAATATTTAATAAATGTTAGATCCCATTTTAAGGAGTAATCTTTTTTAATTTTGTTTGGGGGATTATAATTAAAGGTCAGTACCTAAGTTTTTAAAATATTTACTAAAATATTTACTAAACGTTTTTTAAAGTTTAGATTAACTCAATCAAAAAAATTACTTTTATTGATTTGTAATTGCTTTTTATACGGAATCTCCATAGAACAAGTAAGGTCCTGTTACGGCTTCTGTTCTAGACAGCTAATCAACACCTTTTGACGAATCAAAACCCAGAACTCGACAGGTCCGTTGTAACGATATTAAATAATGTCAGGATGTATTCTCTCGGCCTCTCAGCAAGCTTTCTCAAATTCCTTTTGATGATGTTCTCGCTTTTATCTCCATGGATTAGGCGTTAGACCTGGGTCCTTTAGATAAACTAATATGTCGACAGCAAAAAAACGCTATTTTATGTTCATTTTCTTTGATGTTAATACCTTTTATTTTATTATTTTGCAATCTGGAGGTCCACCGGCAGGATTAGATCTAGAGACGATTTAAGTTTACCTCCGCTTTTTCAGGTATGCCATAGATCCTGATGTTTGATCGTCTGGCTCGGCCCTCTTGGTCATTAAGTCTGGCTTCAATTTGCTCAGTTAGCCGTATCATCTCTTCCAGCACTTCTTCCGTGTTTTAGATTTAGATTGAGCAAAAGCGATGACAATCTGAGTTCACTGGGTTAAGGTTCGAGACAGAATCAGCTGTGACGTAGCTTCCTGTTTTTCGTATTGTTCCCGCGAAAGTTCCTCGTTTGTTTGTATCGGGGTTTAGATTACATTACCTTTTCTTGTTTATTCTAAATAACAACATTAACTAATTTTCAGGCTTTAATACTACTGGATTTTTGCCTTTTTCTGTTTGTTTGCTTTTTGCGCTTTTTCAGAGAACGCGCGTATCATCTGAGAACAACAAGCAGAATCCATCACCAAATAACTAATCAGGTACGTTATCATGTCCAATATTCAGCTTGTTCAGTGTGTGGAGTGCAGGATGTTTAGACATTCTTCCTCCGTCATTAGTGGTAATTTTATTTGTGATAGGTGCGTGTTAGTGAGCACTCTGACGGAGAAGATATCAGCGTTAGAGGAGCGCATCCAGACTTTAGAGAGGGTTAGAGAGTGTGAGAGCAGTGTTATTCCTGTAGCGGACAGTCTGGGTGCCGCAGGCGGGGATAACCAGCCCCCGACTCCGGCATTAGAGCCCTCACAGCGGGGCGAGTGGGTGACGACTCGGCGGCATACTCGTTCAGCCAAAGCTAACACTAAGGCTAGCCCACCGGAGCACACCTCTTCTGCGCTTCACGTGTCCAACAGGTTTGCTCTCCTCAGTGATGCACCCGCTGAGAAACCTGAAAGAGCTCTGGTTATAGGAGACTCTATACTGAGGCACGTGAAATTAGCTAGACCTTTAGGGGCACCAGCGGCAGTGGTTAGGTGTATCCCGGGAGCCAGAGCACCGGACATAGCAGGTAATCTCAGGGCTCTAGGACAGAACAGGTTCTCAAAGATAGTAGTACATGCTGGAGCTAACGATATACGCCTTCGTCAGTCAGAGGTTAGTAAGAATAACTTTATAGAGGTGTTTAAATTAGTGAAGGCGATGTCCGATGGAGTAGTATGCTCTGGTCCCATCCCAATGAGACCTGGTGACATAACTTACAGCAGGTTATGGTGGCTGAACCGCTGGATGTCCAGGTGGTGCTCCGAAAACAACGTGGGCTTCATAGATAATTGGAAGACCTTTGAGGGCAAAGCTGGCCTGTTAGGGCGGGACGGTGTCCATCCCACTCAGGAAGGTGCTGCTCTCATTTCTTGCGGTATAGCTCATAGTCTCAGAAGAGGCCTAGTTAATCGGTGACAATCCAGAGCCCAGGCCAGGGAGCAGACAGACAGGCTAAACCAACCGTCTGCTAGCTGCATAGAGTCGTCACTCAAGGTTCACTGTATTGAGACTGTGTCTGTTCCCCGAGCTAAAAACAAATTTAGAAAGACTCAGAAAGTCTGTTTTAATAATTTAATTAACATAGATATTACAAACTCAGATCATACTGAATGCGCAGCCGGCACCTCTGATCTGAAGCTAGGACTGTTAAATATTAGATCTCTCGCATCTAAAGCAGTTATTATTAACGAAACTATCACAGACCAGGAGTTTGATATATTATGTTTAACTGAAACCTGGATTAAACAGGACAAGTATGTAGCTCTAAATGAAGCTAGTCCTCCTGGATACAGCTACATACACCAGCCTCGGTTAACTGGTAGAGGAGGAGGCGTCGCAGTTATTTACAACGATAATCTGGCTATCGTACAAAAACACAGATTTAAATTTAATGCATTTGAAATTCTCTTTAGTAACATAAAGTCAGCTCAGATGATTCAGCTAATCATCATTTACAGACCTCCGGGGCCGTACTCTGAATTTCTCTGTGAATTTGCAGATTTCCTTTCAAACCTTGTCGTTTCCGTAGACAAAGTGTTAATTGCTGGAGATGTTAATATTCATTTTGAGAATCCAGAAGACCCTCAGAACAGCATTTATGTCCATACTGGACTCAGTAGGAGTAAATCAGTGTGTAGTAGGACCCACTCATAAAGCAGGTCACACTTTGGACTTAATATTATCCTTCGGAGTGAGTATAAGAAACATAATTACAATTCCACTATCTGAAGTTATATCAGATCACTGTCTTGTCTCGATTAAAGTATCTCATAGTAATAATGTACGCACAGCGCCGCGCTACCGCCTTAAACGTACATTCACATCAAATACCACACAGAGCTTTATCGATAATCTTCCAGAGTTATCAACTTTGATTGGATCGCCATCTGATTTCACAGAACTCGATCAAGCGACCGAATATCTAGAGTCAACACTTCGTCATAGCTTAGATAATGTAGCTCCAGTTAAAAAAAAAATGATTAGAGATAAGAAACTTGCTCCTTGGTATAACGATCACACACGCACTCTAAAACAAACCGCTCGGAAATTAGAACACAAATGGCGTCAAACTAAATTGTTAGTTTTCCAAATAGCATGGAAGGAGAGCATCCTGAACTATAGAAGAGCTCTCAGTGCTGCTAGGTCAATGTATCTCTCCACTCTTATAGAAAATAACAAAAATAATCCTAGATTTTTATTTAATACCATAGCTAAATTAACTAAAAACAAGACTTCAGGATTTCATGAACTTTTTCAATAACAAAATCATAAATTTTAGGCAAAAAATTCAGGCTTTAAAACCAGACAATTTAAGTGATACAGATGATAAATTAATCACATCACATCAGAACCTAGAATACTTTACTCCCCTTGAAGCGAGTGAACTAATTTCACTCATCTCCTCTTCAAAATCGTCAACCTGTGAATTAGATCCTATACCGACACATTTTCTCAAGCAGATAGTTCCAGCAATAACAGAACCCCTGTTAAAAGTAATTAACTGTTCACTCAGCAGTGGGTATGTTCCTAAATCCCTTAAATTAGCAGTTATTAAACCACTAATCAAAAAAACGGACCTTGACCCCTGTCAGCTTTCCAATTACAGGCTGATATCAAACCTCCCGTTTATCTCTAAAATTCTGGAAAAGGTAGTATCACAACAGCTATGTTCATATCTACATAGGAATAGCATACATGAACTGTATCCGTCAGGATTTAGGCCTCATCACAGCACAGAGACAGCACTCGTTAAAGTAGTAAATGACCTCCTAGTGGCCTCTGATCAGGGTTGTGTCACTATACTTGTGTTACTCGACCTCAGTGCAGCTTTTGACACTATTGATCATGGTATTCTCCTTTACAGATTAGAAAATGTAGTAGGAATTAAGGGAACGGCCCTCTTGTGGCTCAGATCCTATTTGACTGATCGTTATCAGTTTGTAGATTTAGATGGTGACCATTCCTCATGTTCTCAAGTTGAGTTTGGTGTTCCACAGGGTTCTGTTTTAGGCCCACTGCTTTTTTCCCTTTACATGCTTCCTCTAGGCAACATAATTCGTAAACATGGTATTAGTTTTCATTGTTATGCTGATGACACACAAGTATACGTTTCAGCAAAACCAGATGAGAAAAACCAGCTTACTAAAGTTGAGCAATGTGTGCAGGACATAAGAGATTGGATGCTAATTAATTTCCTTCTGCTTAATCCTGATAAGACAGAAGTTCTAGTCATAGGACCACAAGCAGCTAGAAGTAAGCTTTCTGATCACACTGTGATTTTAAATGGCCTTTCTGTTCCATCAAGTGCAACAGTAAAAGACCTCGGTGTGATTATAGATTCAAGCCTTTCATTTGAAGCACATGTAGATAATATTACCAGGATAGCATTCTTTCACCTCAGAAATATTGCCAAGATAAGAAATGTATTGTCACTAAACGATGCAGAAAAACTAGTTCATGCTTTTATCACGTCTAGGTTGGATTATTGTAATGCCTTACTGTCTGGTTGTTCAACTAGGTGCTTAAACAAGCTTCAATTAGTCCAGAATGCAGCAGCGAGAGTCCTCACTCGAACCAGAAGATATGAGCACATAACCCCTATCTTATCCACATTGCATTGGCTTCCTGTGAAATTTCGTATCGATTTTAAAATACTACTCTTGACGTATAAAGCATTAAATGGTCTCGCGCCGCAGTATCTGAGTAAACTGCTAGTGTCTTACAATCCGCCACGCCTACTTCGTTCAAAGGATGCAGGCTGCTTGTCAGTACCACGTATTATTAAAACTGCCGGAGTCTCTGCTTGCACTCTGCACTAAATATACATTCACTTTTTACATTGTTCGACTGTGATCATACCTAACTGTTATTTCTCCATCTCTTTGCTCTCTCCTTTTCTGCTCTCTCCTCTCTCTCTCCCTCTCTCCTATTTCCTCTACCTATCTCTCTGTCGAGCTATACATGTCGCTCCTGAGCTGCCAGTGATCCAGACCCCCTCTGCCCGCTGGACCTCTCTAACTCATCCTGGAGTCCTGCTTCTGGTTGGAGATCTTATCACATGGATGCCCCCGTGTGGTCCGCCTGGAATGCGTGTGGTGACTGGGGTTGGTTCCACTTTTCCATGAAGGTGGTCCTGTCCTCGACTGATGCAGACTGCTGTTCTCTGAGGACCTGTGACTTCAGTCGCTCAATAGTTCAGGACTGAAATTTTTCACAGTCTACCTGAGCCTCCAGGAACAAACTGGACTTTAATCTTACACATCTCCTCTTATATTGAACTTCCAGTCTCGCATATTATTATGCACATCAATCCCTGCTATCTGTTATCACCCAGATGAGGATGGGTTCCCTGTTGAGTCTGGTTCCTCTCAAGGTATATAAATACAGTATAATAGGAAGAACTATTACCATCTCAGGGAGTTTTTCCTTGCCACTGTCGCCGTCGTCCTAGGCTTGCTCATCAGGGACAATCAGGGACAATCATATCATTTTGATTCATACACATTCACATTTCATACAAACTTAGTTCTTTTGATTGTGTAAAGCTGCTTTGTGATGATGTAAATCGTTAAAAGCGCTATACAAATAAAATTGAATTGAATTGAATTGAATTCGGGTCTTTGCCTCATCTATTCTATTTACAGCCTCTTTGATTCTTTTATTAGACTTATTCAATTCTTCTTTTATATCCTGAAGTTGTTTGTGGCTGTCCTGTCGAAAGTGCCTAATCTCATTGAGAATCTTTGCTAGGCTAATTTGTTTTCCCTCATGTGCTCCGTCACCGCTCTCAGGATTCTGTTCATGTATGTTTGGGATGTTATCATTGTCTTTTCTAACATTTTTTTCTTGGTCTTCCCCTTTTCTCCATAGTTGCCCTCTCCAAAACTTAGTCAGCACTTAGAAATTTGTTAATATCTCACACTGGGGCACCGAATTCGTTCAAATTTATGGAGCTAATGAGTTATGCTGCTATTTTGGAAAGAACGCCGACCGGAAGCCCAGAAATGACCAGGTTTGAGAGGAAATCTGAAAATTCATAGAGAAATTCAGAGTATGGTCCTGTGGGTCTGTAAATGATAATTAGTGGGATCAACTAAGCTGACTTAATATTTGTAGCTACACGTTACTATAGAGAATCTAAAATGCATTAAATTTCTGTCCGTGTTTTTTTTTTTTACGATAGACAGATTATCATTGTAAATAACTGCGACAAGGCTGGTGTATGTAGCTGTATCAGGAGGACTAGCTTCATATAAAGCTGCATACTCATCCTCTTCAATCCAGGTTTCTGTTAAACATAATATATCAAATTCCTGGTCTGTGATAATTTCATTAACTATAACTGCTGTAGATGCGAGAGATCTAATATTACAGCTGTCTATCTACATCTAATATTTAACAGTCCTAGCTTCAGATCAGAGGTGCCAGCTATGCATTCAGTGTGATCTGAGTTTGTGGTCTTTATGTTAATTAAATTATTAAAACAGACTTTCTGAGCCTTTCTAAATTTGTTTTTAGCTCGGGGAACAGACACAGTCTCAATATGATGAACCCTGAGTGACGACTCTATGCAGCTAGCAGACGGTTGGTTTAGCCTGTCTGTCTGCTCCCTGGCCTGGGCTCTGGATTGTCACCGATTAACTAGGCCTCTTCTGAGACTATGAGCTATACCGCAAGAAATGAGAGCAGCACCTTCCCGAGTGGGATGGACACCGTCCCGCCCTAACAGGCCAGTTTTGCCCTCAAAGGTCTTCCAATTATCAATAAAGCCCACATTATTTTGGGAGTACCACCTGGACATCCAGCGGTTCAGCGACCATAACCTGCTGTAAGCTATGTCGCCACGTCTCATTGGGTACCAGTGTACCAGTAACGTGATGTGACAATAAAAGCGACTTGACTTGACTTGACTTGACTTGACTTGTATAACAGAGTTTTCACAAACATTTCGGGGCAGAATGAGATAAATGTAAAATTGAGATAAACACCAGTCGCTCTTGACGAGGCCATCAATAAACATAAAACTTTTTATACTTTCAGGTTTTTGGCACAGGTTTTACGTCGGATGCCCTTCCTGACTCAACCCTCCCATTTTTTTATCCAGACTTGACACCATCACTGCATGCAGTGGCTGGGTAGTATGGGGGTGTGGCAACCACCAACATCAGGGCTCGAACCCTGATTCTCGAACCAACAACCAAGCACATTGGCCGCCTGAGCCACATTTAAAACTGTAAGCTATGTCGCCACGTCTCATTGGGATGGGACCAGAGCATACTACTCCATTGGACAAAAAATTTGTCTTTAAAAACTTATGAAGTCTTAAACCACAGCTTGTACAGATAATACACACCGCTCCTGTCTTCTGTCCATAATCACATTTTGTAAGAGTATTACTGGTTTCTTTTGCGTGTATAGCAGTTGGGTTTGTTAGTGCCACCTAGTGAAGATCATGTAAATGAAGAGCAGAAGAGCAGCAAGAAAAAGATCATATGCCCTTTGTCTTCATGTGAACATTTCTTTTTTACAGTGTACTTAACCTTTCAAACTTTCTATTGTTTTATGAGGTCAAGCGACTTCTAAAGAGAGTGGGGCAAGTGTTTTTCCATCAATAATCGAAAGGCCGGAATTTCTCTGTCTTTCTATAATAAACATTATTACTAAGAATACTTGCATTGTTCTTGTACACAAAAAAATATGACATATTTCACATCATGTTATTCATGAATTTTCACACACAGGGCATTTTTCCTTTGATGTGTGATTTTGTCACAACATTTACATTTACATTTAGGCATTTGGCAGACGCTCTTATCCAGAGCGACTTACATTTTTATCTCATTACACATCTGAGGCCGCACTCAAGGGCCCAACAGTGGCAACTGGGTGGTTGTGGGGTTTGAACCTGGGATCTTCCGAACCGTAGTCCAATGCCTTAACCACTGAGCTACCCCTGGCCACACAACTTCAGGTGCAAGTTTAACCACTTACAGACTGGTAAGTCTGATACTGCCCAGTCTGATGGTCAGACTGGGCAGTATCACCTCATCCCCCGTCACAATGAACACGGGTGCTCCACAAGGGTGTGTACTGAGCCCTCTACTGTACTCACTCTACACATACGACTGCACGGCCACTAGCAGCTCCAACATCGTTGTGAAGTTTGCAGACGACACAACAGTGGTGGGTCTTATCACCATTGGTGATGAGACGGCATACAGGGAGGAGATCAGTGCCCTGACACATTGGTGCCAGGAGAATCATCTCTCCCTCAATGTTGGAAAGACCAAAGAGTTGATAGTGGACTTCCGGAGGTGTAGGGGTGCACATTCCCCCATCATCATCAACGGCGCTGCTGTGGAGAGAGTGAGCAGCTTCCGCTTCCTGGGTGTTTACATAGCAGAGGATCTCACATGGTCAGTTCATACTGACAAAACAGTGAAGAAGGCGCAGCAGTGACTCTTCTTTCTCAGGAGACTAAAGAGATTTGGCATAAGCCCCCACGTACATACATTCCTTCTACCGCTGTGCCATCGAGAGCATCCTCACTGGATCCATCACGACCTGGTACGGCAACAGCACCGCCTACAACCACAAAGCTCTGCAGAGAGTGGTGCGGTGTTCCGAAAGGATATTTGGAGGTGAGCTTCCCTCCCTCCAGGACATCTACAGGAAACGGTGCCTGAGGAAAGCGAGGAGGATCATCAAAGACTCCAGGCACCCCAGTAACCACCTATTTAAACTGCTCCCGTCAGGCAGGAGGTATGGAAGCATCCGGTCCCGAACCAGCAGGCTGAGGGACAGCTTCTATCATCAGGCCATCAGACTGCTGAACACTGACCAATAGGTCTCCACTGACACTACACTATCACTTTCACTCTGTCACTCTCACACTGTCACTTTATAGTCACTAAGCCACTTTATGCACTCCCTTTTTTTTTTTATTTAAATTATTATTTTTTTAATAACACTTGCACAATATTTTACTACTGTATTATCCATATGTATATTTATTCTTCTAATTGTACACCACTATTGCTTGTGTAGCTTGCACATAAGAATTTCACTCACGTGTACGGTACCAGTGTACCAGTAACGTGATGTGACAATAAAAGCGACTTGACTTGACTTGACTTGACTTGACTTGTATAACAGAGTTTTCACAAACATTTCGGGGCAGAATGAGATAAATGTAAAATTGAGATAAACACCAGTCGCTCTTGACGAGGCCATCAATAAACATAAAACTTTTTATACTTTCAGGTTTTTGGCACAGGTTTTACGTCGGATGCCCTTCCTGACTCAACCCTCCCATTTTTTTATCCAGACTTGACACCATCACTGCATGCAGTGGCTGGGTAGTATGGGGGTGTGGCAACCACCAACATCAGGGCTCGAACCCTGATTCTCGAACCAACAACCAAGCACATTGGCCGCCTGAGCCACATTTAAAACTTTAAAATTAATAAACAGTCTTTTAATTTAATGAATGTCTTTACCTGCAGCCATTACTGACATTAAAAAATGTACTAAGAGAACATATCACATGTGAGTGAGTGCAATGTTAAAAAGAGATGTTTCATGGGTGGAAAAACATTGATCTGGCAACACTAGTTACTACCACAGGCCTTGTGTCCATCAGAGCTGAGCTGAAATAGTTTTAGGTAAAAAGTGGGTTGTAGGGGGAGGGGCGGTGAGGGGTGGGGTGTGGTGGGTAGTGAGGGGGTTATTGTGGTGTGGGGGCAGGGCCGGGACGTGTGCATGGTGTCACTGCGAGAGTGAAAGACCAGCAGAAGGAAGAGGACGGTGTGTGTGTGTTCTGGTGTGGCGGCGTGGAGCTGAACATTTTGCTATGTTAGTGTGGAGACGCATGGAAATGAGAAGGTGAGATTTTAAATATGTGTGTGTGTGTGTGAGTGTGTGTGTGTCCATGGAAACATGATGATCTTACTGTTCTTACTTCAGTGGTTTTTGTTTAGATAAAATGGTTAATGGTTTCTTGTCCATTTTTTAAAAATTTGGAAGAGTGAGATATTTTTAGAGAGAGAGAGAGAGAGAGAGAGAGAGAGTTACAGTTCTCTCATACTCTTAGGTTGTGAAACACATTAACACACACCACTATCAGCTTACACACTCTGAGACAAAGTCCAAGACACCCTTATGGTCATTCATTATACTGTGTGTGTGTCCTGTTACAGAAGTGTGTGATCTGCCTGATGACTTTACCAGCTGAGACATCGCAGAGTATTAACATTTAACAGAGTTCAGTTAAACACACTCCTGACTCCCGAACGCTCGGTACGGGTACAGTAATAATAACCTTTATTTAACATTGATTGAAAGAGCTTTAAATTCTGGGAGAATTTAAAAAGAACCCTTTGGTACACCCGAATCAGCTGCTTGTATTTCTGATCAATAATGACCCTGAGTAGCAGCGATATCTCAGAAATGTCTGTTGTGATGTAAGTAATTGAGATATCGACATAGTATCATATGCCTAGTTGTAACTCCACTGATTAATCCATAAGATTCATTCTAAATGTAAGACTTGACTCACGCAAACATCAGCACAATGATCAAAGTACAATAATACATATGAAAAATATATTCTTTACTGTGGGCCATGAACAGAGAGGAAGAAAGAGAGAAAGTATGTGTGTGTGTGTGTGTGTGTGTCCAGAGGATGTTCTCTTTGTAAATAGATCCCAGGCTGAATTCCTGGCATTCCATGGGCAAGCTTTTTTTTGGGAGGTGGGGGGAGTTGGGGTGAACAGGATATACACACAATATACCAACAAATATGCAAGGTCACTGTGGGGCAGAAACCTATGTCCATGTTTAGTCTTTAGTCTTTTCACCACAAATTAGTACTATTGGTCATCTCGTACATCTGACTGCAGGTTTTACAGGTGAAAGTAAAATAGTAAAAGAGCTTAAAATAAGCTTAAAGATCTCGTAACTCCACCATATCTTCAAATTCTCATCAGGGTTTTTTATTTTTAATTTATTGAAAAGTTTTGGTTTTTGGACATTCATGGTTTCCACCAACCATATATATATTATATATTCACAGGGACGTTTGCAGCAGACTATGGCTTTGTGAAAAGAACTTCACTAAATCCACAGACAGACAACAATCTCAGCTAACGTAATTCAAGGCTCTGATTCCCCTCATCCCACTTCTGTGACTCATTTACCTTTCACATGAATATAATTTCTACATCTTTCTTCCTGTTAGATGTGGTAAAGATGCACTGGTCGTCTGAGTGGGCAGAGCAACATTATGACATCACGTCCACCACCTCACCTCCTGCCCACCCTAAGCCAGTTTCATACCCACAGCCCACTCATCCCACTTTCTCTGGGTATTCCGATGACATTGGCGCCCTCAGTGCCTCCACCCTGCTGAAGCGCTATGCCGAAAGGTATTCCTTCAGCCCGGTCTACCCAGAGCCTGGAGCCTTCCGGAGGACTGATCCCACCCAGGATGCCTGGTCTATCGGCTATAACCCAGAAGGGATAGATGGAATAAAAGGTTCTTTAGCAAGTGCAAGTAATCTTTCGGAGCAATTCAGTAATGGCACCATATCTCAGGATTATACCTCTACCTACAGCGGCTCACACTTGTACCCCCGACCCACTTACTTGCACCAGCCAGCTTTTGCTTTACCACCAACCTACCCACCTCCTGCACCAGTCTATACCTATCCCCCGGGTCTAACCACCCCTAGTTCTCCTTCCCTTTTAACACCTCTGAGCAGTGGCCTCCAAACTGCTCATGGCGCTCAGGCTCTGAAACGACCCGAGGAGTTCCAAGAACATAAGACTTTTGGATTCGACCAAAACAAAAGCACCAGATTGTCATCCTATACAGCCAGGGAAAACACAGAGCAGCCTATCAGCAACGGCATCCCAAGCAGTGGTACAGATCTTCAGCCCTTCAGGCCAGACAGGCTTCCCTCGCAGCCAGACATGAAGGTAGACCTGGTGAGGAAGAGTAGTTATTTACAGTCATCAGAGGCAGCGTCTTATGGTGCTGAGCAGTACACCTACCCCTGATTTGGCAAAAATGTAGGTGACTCTGTGGAGCGTTCATAAGCGCTTTTATTTGTTGTATACATATGTTCACTTTCCATTTAAAAAAGAATGAGAGAGCAGTGACAAGAGTGATAGTTAAATGGTTTTAAGTAGGGATGCACCGAAATGAAAATTCTGGGCCGAAACCGAAATTTTTGGATGCACTTGGCCGAAAACCGATACCGAAACCGAAAATGCCTTCATTAAAAAACATGTTTAAAATATTTTCTTTTTGTTTGTATTAAAAAAACTACAAATTAATTAAGCAATCAAACTTTTATTGATAATAAATAACAGTAATAAGGCTGTTTAACAATAACAAAACTTGCTTCCAAGTGCTTCCAAACCGCCGACATACTCCGTGTTTGATGCGTAATGACAGCGCGAACGAGACGGGAGGATGGGAGAGGCGTGGCGACAATTTCGGCTTTTATTTTCTGCGCTTTCTTACGTTTCGGCCGAAACCGATAATGCTATTTCGGCCGAAAATTTTCGGCGGCAGAAATTTCGATGCATCCCTAGTTTTAAGATTAATTCTGGGAATTTTAAGTATTTTATGCTAAATCACAATTTATGATTCAGAGATTACTACCAAAAATCAGAGACGTTTATACTTTATTCCACCACACAGGACAGGTTTATCTTGTACATAGGTCTGCCATAATTTAAATGTATATTGGTGTTTACAAACTGGCCTGAGAGAGCTTCCCTAGTTGTCCCACTGTAACAGGATCATGGCCACCCGAGGCTCACCTATGCCCACGGTGACCAAAGGCCAGTCCGTATGGTCCGATCCCAATGATGCACAAATCACTGATCCAAAGTCAAGACTGGTTACAATAGAAAAGCAGCAGAAAACCAAGTGCCCTACAACCCACCACTGCACTAGGGGCCTAGCAGGCAAAGGGACCAGGGGACCAAGGCCCCATGCCAGCATCCAAACTCCCAGTCAGCACAGCTAGGACTGCAGAACATCTTCAGGACTTATTAAAGCTCTACAAATGTTCAAAATCCAGACATTTTTAGGACTCATTTTAAGCCTTGTACCAAAATAATATTTAGCGTGTCATCATTGGGTGTTTAATCATGTCTTCTATTTGTGAAAACAGCCTAAGAAGCAAATAAGGAGTCTGGAGTTTTAAAGGCCTGCTACAGATGACCTAAAAGGCTAGTCTGCATGCTCACTGGACTGATGTGAAGGTGGGCTCATTTCAGGAGCCATTTTAATTCCTGATTCTTGCATAGGAACGATAAGCATAGTGAACATTATTGATTATTGATCAGCCTTTTTGTATTGTGATAAAGACTTAAAGGTTGCAGCCAGCAAGTGATAACTGTTGATGCAACATGAAAGAATGACTAAAGAACAACTAGGATCTTGGAACAAAAGTTTTCTCATACACTTTTGCCTTAATCATGTTACTCTCCCATAGCAAGACCCCAAAGCAGTAACACCTCCAGGAGACTTCTGAACTCCTTAGTTCCTCAGAAGGCTCCCAAACCTTGTGGAAGCACAGCCTATATCCTTAGAGCTCTACATTTCCTTTTCCTCTGAGTGACTATTGTTCTCTAACCCCCGCTCTGTAAGTAATCAGTCAGTGTAGTGGAGCATAAGCCTCGGCAAGCACTAATCCCCCGAACCAATCGATAAATTCCAATGGCATGGAGGTTGAAGATGGAGAGTTAAGGAGGGGAAAATCTTCTTAGACATTTTAAAGATGAAGTAAATGGTCTGGTATTTATACTCAGGAAAAATACTCAGGAATTTAGGATATTAAAAGTTTACAAGGTTTTTTTTTTGAAGAATGTAATGTTTTATTAATGGACACTACTTGTGACACAAACTCGCACAAAGAACTACAAGAAATATGCAAGTGGTGAACCTTCAGAAAAGAGAGGTTACTCTGCAAATCATGAATGTCTCTACAGTATCTCATGGAAGAAGATTATTGTTATTATTATTTACTTTTTCTGTTTCGTTAATGATAAAACATAAGTTCATGCTTAGCTGAGTAACAAAGGTTTAGCTAGTCTGTATGTTTACAATGAACACTTTACCATTTATTTACTGGTCATTTTTGGCATTGAATCAGACACAATTGTACTTAGATATTATTAATGTTGAAAAGTTAATTGAATCTGATCATGTTAATCATGGTGTTCTTTATTACATAAAACTATTTTTTGGTCTTGTGCTGTTTTGTACTCCATAGGAACACAATGTTTTTGTGATTATAGAAATCAGCATAAAATCTTTATATCTATTTTGAACAAAATTGAGATTAAATAGTTTTACATAGACAAATGTGTCATAAATGCTGCATGTCCAATCTTTAGTTGGAAATATTTGTGTTTCTAGTTTAATACTTGTCAAAAAATAAACTCTACCTCATGCTTGTATAATGATTTTTCTTTGACATCCGGTGTGATTGCAAGTGTATTTTTGTTTGTTTTTAATTCTGAAAATCTTTAAGCGTTCCTGCAAAATAAAATCTGTGCTGAATTTTGTCTTTGCATGTGTTTTCCTTTTCTCTGGATGACAGAATTTTATATTTAATATAGTAACCACAAACAATGTATTCTGAACCTACAAGGGACATGTGGATTAAAATGGGACCTGCGATGAAATCTCTGATGAATGATGAAGGAGTAGTGATCGAGATTTACAGAAGACTTCAAGTGGAGTACGGTGATGAGACTCAGCTGCAGGACAACACGTCCGTCAATGATCATTCAGTTCAGTTTTTAGTGTCTGCATCTGTCTCTTCCATTTCCACATGTTTGAGCCATTAAAGAGTTCCTGGAAGACTGGCATTTCAGCGTTTGGGATAAATGCATTAGTGTAGCAGGGGATTATTTTAGAGAAATAAAGGGAGTTTTTATTCTCGGAACTATAAGACTCAAAAGTCCTGCTTTGACTCAAAAACCTTGTTTATTATCAATTATATTTTTCATTTAATGTTTTTTTTTTTTTTTCATATCACCACCCCATTACCTAAAATCTCTATTTCTATAATGTTTTCAATTTCAGATAAAAAGATATTCTTTATAAAATGTTAAAATTCAGATAACGCTTACATAAAGTATTTGGTACGGTATAATCTTTAAAAAGTGTTTACTTTAAGTCTTGTGGCAATATATTAAGTTAAAGTATTATAGTAAAGTACATCAATTTTAAATATTATTTATTAAATTGAAGCAAAAAAACTTATTTAGGGATATTTACTGTAAAATAATGCTTTTGTTTTATAACTATTGTTTTACATTCATAAAATAAACATGAATACATATTGTTTTATATTCATAAAATAAACAGTTTATGTTTTTATACTTTTAACAGAAATTGTATTGAAGACGTTTTGAACTGAAGCAGAATTTGTGCATCGGGAGTGATAACGGGACATTTATCTGATCACAGTGCTGAGAAAGTTCAAATGAATAAGTGGATTATTCCTGAACTGAAAAGAAGCAAACACTTACAGCTGAAACACTAACTCCAGCCCAGGTTTAATCACTTTTCAGGAACCACAAAATCCACAGAATGAAAAACACAGATGTTAAAGTGACTTTTAGATCCAAACCTGACGTCTGGTTCATCTGTTTCGCTCTTCAGAAAATAACCCCCACTCCCACAGCGCCTGTGTCTCAGCATGAGGGGTGACAGATGTCCCATTATCTACAAACCCCCAAACACACACACACACACACAACAGTGGAAGAAAACAGACATTTCTCACTGCTTGTGGAATTGTCAATGTTTCAATTATCTTTTATTCTAGAAAAAGGAACAAAACTGCCAAAAAAATCTAAAATTATATTTAAATGATTAGCTCAAAAACCACAGAGACATGGAGACAAAATGTTTTATTAATTACTAGTCTAATGAAAATAATGATTAGAAATAATTATAATGATAATAACAATAATAATTTATTATTATTATTATTATTAGAGACGATGAAAAATCGATTTAGTGTTGTATCGTGATTGTGTTGCGTGGCAATTCATGTATCACCATACTGATTAAAAACTTACGCACTCATCCTCTATGCTGCTTTATCCTGTGTACAGGGGGGGGGGGGTACTCACACACTCCTCTATTCCAGAAGAAAAACCCAAATTGGGAATTGAACCTGGACCCTGCAGGCGTGAGGTGACCACAAAGCTACTGTGCCGCAGTAAAAAACTTGTTTTGTAAATTATTTATTTAATTCATACTTGCTTGCATTTGGGCTAATTAACTATTCATCTGTAATCCTATAAACCTGCACTAAAACTATTCACCAACTGGAAAAACAGAAGGGTAAACAGAAAAGCATCTCCGCTTAAACAAAAGATCAACCCTGAGGTCGATGAGCTCCAACAGTATCAGAGCATCAGGTTCCTGTTCTGTTGGCCGAGAGCCGGAATCACAGATTATGGACAAAGAGTCAGGGAAAAGGACTCATTTTACAGTTTAAATGGTTGATTATTACTAATTTTAGTCTCTTTTAATAAAATTAAATGGAATTAAAATACACCAATAGGACGGAACACTTTTAGCGTTGAGGTACAGGTAGAGTAGCAGCCATAAAGGAACTAGAACTGACCACGCTAGCAGGCTTTGACTGGATTAATCCTTTATTATATTTATACTTTATACCTAAAAAAACTGAATAAAAACACACGGCGTTCTGTAAGCGCCGTTTTAGCAAGTTTAAGTTTTAAAAAACACAAAACACTGCTATTTAAAAAAAAAAAAAACGAAACACCCGAAACAAATTTTATCTTTAATAGTTTGAGAAGTTTATTTTAGTTGAAGGGTTTTTTTTTTCTTCTGGGGTCCTGATGAATCCCCATGAAAGAGAAGCTGAAAGTTAAACATCTTCTCCGAGCTCTGGCCCTGCGATCGAGGTCCACCGAAGTCCCACAATATTAAACATGTAAAAGTATCGATTCTACTTAAATAAAAGAAACGAATCGGTGTAAGAAAAAATAAAGAGGGGTAGTACTGTAAGATTAGTCACGATTCCCGACAACTGGTTCCACAGCAGATCGTCATCGGTCCGAGAGGCCAGGTGTCACAAGACAAGACAGAACTAATTAAGACTAGACGGAAGACTAATCCGATGGCGTCATTTGAGAAATCGTGAGAAAGTTGTGCCGCGGTTGCAGGGTTACACTCGACAAGCCGTCAGACTGGTCACCCAAAACTGCAGCTGGATGTGCTAGAGGAGCTTATCGCCGACTGATGTCAACACCACCTGAATGTCAGAATTTCTGGTGCTGTGTATAAAATCCAATGTACTTATTTATTTACTTATTTGATTGAAACAAATTTACAGGTGCTACTTTTTGTTCATGAGTATCATTACTAGGTGGCTCGTTTACAGTAACTCTGCTTTTTATTCCAATAAATAAATAAATAAATATCTTAAAATCTTACCTTGTAAATCTCCCACTATACTCGGTAGCCGTGCCATGATTTGAACTTTCAGAGACGTTGCAGAGGTTTAGCGCTGCACACATTTCCTCCCCTGAGTATCGGATCTTATCTGAACTCCTAACCTGAGAAAGTCTCTAACACTCGCTCGCTTCCAGACCTTCTCAATATTCAACATCAGGATTTATTAGGAGGTGGAAATTTATACCTTACCAAAAAAAAAAAAAAGAATAATAATATAAATAATTAAAGGGTAAATTAAAAAGATGACCTTGTATATATTTAATTATAAAATAATATTAAAAAGTAACTTGATTTTTTTAATATAGGCATGTAATTCATCTTTCTTCTTGATATTCTTCAGTAACGGCCCCACCTGGAGGATACTCGACGTCCGCCGTCTGCGTTAAACACACGGAGCCCTGGAAGGCCGAAAAATAAGGAACAGACAGACACAAAGAAACGGACACGAGCACTCGGGCGTAACTGGAAGGCTGCTTTATTGTTTGGAAAAAGGTTTCGTGCTCAAATGAAGACAATCTTTCACTGATTCTCGCTGAATTCAAGCTGTTGTGCAACACACCATCGTCTCTCCATCATCAGTGGCAAGAGATAAGAACAACATTGTCAACCAAGAAGCACTTTCCAATTACTAATCAGCAAATGAGACAAAGAGCATCTCAGTCATGCTACAAAGGAAAAAAACTGAAATTATTATTGATAGAAAAATAAAGAAATGGTGAGAAATGGGCAGAAGCTGAGCACGGAAGGCAGACTGCTGATCTCTCCACAGAGTGAGCCACTAGGAGAAGAGTGCGCACTCCATCCAACTGCCCTACAATAAACTCCAGCCTCTGAGGATAAAGTCAGGCTGATGCCAGTTAAGGTTTTCTTTAGAGGTCTTTTTTTTCTCGTGGACGTCTCAGACATCCTTCTTTATTTTTTCTCAGTGCTCTTTTTAAACAAGCTCCACTTGTTTAGAATTTCAACTCAACATCATTTAAAGTTTTTATTCATTTATTTATTTTTTGAATTAAACAAAAAATTGGCAGCAAAAAGGCACTGAAACGAACGTAAAGAACGAACTGAAGGAGATCGACTGCACTGCTGTGAACCTTAATGAGGAAAAAAAGCTATGCTCTAGAGTTCAGCCACGTCTCACACACACACACACACACACACACACAGATAAAAAAAATCTGCATCAGTAAATAAAGACCTTTGGGGAGGAGAACGTGAGTGTGTGTGAGCTTGTGTGTTATGTAACTATATTATGTGTGTGTGTGTGTGTGTGTGTGTGTGTGTGTGTGTGTGTGTGTGTGTGTGTGTGAAAGAGTGGCCACTTCACACAGGCACACAGGACATAAAGGTAGAAAATGAGGTGCTGGTAATGCATTCCCCTCCCTAATACAGGCGACGTAAGCAGCTAATATTTCACCATGCGCTGAGCATTAGACCTGCCCACACACACACACACACACACACACACACACACACACACACACACACACACACACACACACCCTGTGGGCCAGGACAGAGTTTTGGTCGTTCATTGAACGTATTGCACAAAAATGATAGAGATAAGGTGAGAGGAGGACGATGTGTGTGGCGTCGCCTCCGCTCCAAGCCGAGCTCAACTCAGTGGAGGTTTAATCATAATAAACATGTATATATGTGTACGTACATAGGTATCTGTGCATAGATGCATACACACATACATATGCATGTATATACTCACACACACACACACACACACACACACACGCATCATATACGTAGCTCTATATATACGCCTGGGTTTTATATATAGACTTACATAAGGTTTTTTTGCATTTTAATAAATACTCGTATTAGATTCCCCTCCTCGTTATTAATCGTGAAAAGTGTCTCGGATAAATTTCTACTCCTCCTAGCGAACAGTTCACAGTCTAACCATGTGAGACCCGGGCGATGCGAGTGAAGCGTTCTAGTCAGGTTATTATTATTATTATTATTATTATTCCTCTTCAGGATTAGATTAATAGCGCAGTAGTTTTCATGTTTCTTTATTTACACAAAACTATGCATGCTGTTAAAATAAAACAATATATTACATTATTTATAGACTTCTTAAAAAGTTCATTCTTAACTTATTAATTTTTTTTTGCATTTTGTGCCGTTTGCAAAATAGCCTGTACTGTATAATACAATAGTGTTTATCTATGATTTTCTCTGTAAAAATTTTTTCATGTTTTTTTTTTTTTTTTTTTGCTTGTTTGCTCGTTTTGGTTTTTTTTTTTTTTAAACGTACAATTTATAGATTTCATTTGTAAATTGAGTTGAATAAATGCATGATGTGCAGTCTGTCCTGGACAAGTGGCTGCACGGGTGCGAACAGAAGGCCTTTAGAATACTTGTGTGTTTTCAGGACGATGACGTCGCCGATTACGCGCATGCAGCGAGCGGAGTGGATCGTGAGTCATATCGGAAATGTGACATCGTTAAGCAGCGCCCCAATATGGCGTTATCCGTTTCTAAAAGAGGGCTTAATGAGAATACGGGAGCGCGCTGTCAGACGTTACGGACAGACGGACGCTCGTGCGACAGCCCCGTCATCTTTAACCCAATCCCCTCACAGTGAATTTCCTCCTTTCTGTTTATTACTGCAATTATTGTTGAAGCTTCACCGCTCTTAGACAAGCTCAGAGACTCGGGCTCCGGACCCCAGGGACTCGACACTCGTCCCGACGGGTGATGGCGTATCCTGAGAAAAATGAGGGAAACTCAACAAGCATCAGTCTGGGGTCGGGAGGTTGTGCGACTTCGTCCCATCCTGAGACCAACTGAAACTACTGCACCACCACCACCACCACCACCAGCACCAGCACCAGCACTCTTTGGCTTCCTAAATACACCGCCTCCCAGAGTCGTATTGCAAAGATGTCAAGGAACAAAATGTAAGAAAACACGAACCGGAATAAAAACAGACGCGAGTGTAGACGTAGTCGAACTCTCTAAAGTAACATAAAGGAGTGGAGTAGGAAAAGATTCACTTTGTAAAATGAAATCATTTTTTTTTATTATTTGCCACGTTCTGAATCTAACTCGAGGCTGGGACTAGCGTGGCACACCCGGTGTCGCACTTCCTGGCATTCAAGTCTCCGTCTACAGAGCACCGAGAGCCCAGTGCTGTAGGCAGGGCAAGCAATATTGCTGCATACAAAAAATAAAGAAAACGAAAATTGATCTGCAAACACACACACACACACACACACACACAGATTGCATTTCTCTACACACATCATCTCCTGAGCAGCAAAAAAAATGGTACCTTCCTCTCCATTGCTTTCAGTCGTGTTCAGTTAGTAAGAGGCTCTTAGTAGCAACTTAACCCCCGAATCGGTGACGAGTTAAAGGACACGTGGTGAATTTAGGATCATTTCGGTTTCAGAGTCGTCAGATTCGACTCAATTTAGCCAGTGGACAGCCTTTAATGTACTTCTCGAGCCACTGCGCCGGTCTGTATTAGTGTTTCGTGGACTATGATTATTCATGCAAGAATTTTCTGATCAAAACATGCCATCATGCAAGTCATTTCTATGCATTGAACAAGCACAATAATTTATTATTGGTTTTTGAAATGTCGGAAATAGTGGCGGAGGCACGTGGTACTCGCCTCCTTTCCTCATCAGTGTGAAAGCCCATGTAGAAAAAAGCTTTTTCGATGCATAAGTATAAATAACAAATACATGATGACGTAGTTACTGAGGGTGACATGGGCAACATGTTTTGGTTTTCGTTTTGTTGTTCCTCCCTTCATTTTGTTTTTCCTTTTTTGCCGCTCAAATAATGTAAAGACCGTGTAAAGCATATTTAACGCTGACTAACACAAAGATACCGTCTGAATCAGCCAAGCTCTGTGGTTTTCTTCATCACGCTCCACTGATCTCCACTCACACTCACCATCCGTTTAGAGTTTTGTTCGAAATGAATAAGTGCAGATTCTTCTGCTGTTCATGATTCGGAAGCTGATTCTTCCACCAGTGTTCATTTCCTTTACGGAAATTTTCATAAACACACAGCATGAGCACGGGGTTTTCCGGATGCGGGGAACGGCACGCCATGCTGTGATGGTTTTCTCCTCGGTTTCCCCGTACGAGTAAGAAGTTTCGTTCAGAAGTGCAGTGTAGCCCTCTAACACACAATAATCAAATATCAATCCTCAGCGAATGATCCGATCTGATTTTGATGCAACAGTGTCACACAGGAAGCTGATTATGTTTGGTTTAACTTGAAAGAGTCAAGCTTTGAAGAAACCTCAGTGCTTTCCATCGCATCCCAACACCTGTGAAGTTTGTAAACAATTTTTTTTTGTCTTGTCCTTTTTATTCATGGATCTTTTTTAAAATATCATTTTCTTACTTGCAAATGAAATTAATCTGTACACGTCTCTGTGTAGTCTAAGGGTTTCTGCTTGTTTTGCTTGAAATTGCAGTTATTAAATTAATTATCACGACTGTTTTTGATGTCCATGTGTTCCACTGCTGCAGCCTTAACACTTGGATTCCCTGACGTCTTTTTGGTTTCGGCCCTTTTCCTTACGCCCCTTCCCCTCGTTGTTGTCATCTTGCTTCTCTTTCTCAGGCTTGGTCACGCTGTCGTACGATGGCAGGGATGCAGTGGAGGGCGTGTCCTCCTTCTTCTCCTGATTTGTCCCTCCATTTTCCAGCTTGTTGTTGGCAGGCTGGCGTTTGCAGACAAACCCACGTCGGGAAAGGTGGGCACGGTACGCCCTCTGGATCACCACAGCTGACACCTCCTCCTGCTTGCGGCGCAGCGTAGTGGTGATTGGCTCATAGGATACTTTGGAAGGGTTTGCCGCAACGAAACGCTCCTCCATCTGCTGCCGCATCATGTCCAGATCACCACTGTCACCCAGGACGCGCTTGGTAAAAGCAAACAGGATGTCTAAGCAGTGGATCCGATCACCACTCACCATGGGTAGATCCATGGCAATGAGCTCGATTATATTAGGCTTAGGCACACGTAGAGGATGCTCCAGTGTATCTGCAAAGTCGGGCAACTTGGCAAAGGTAATAAACTGTGAGGCGTCTGGATCAAACTTCTCCCAGATCTCATAGAAGGACTCAAAGTCATCCTCACACAATGGATCAGCACTCTCCTCTGTCGCCACACTGAAGTTCTCCAAAATGATGGCAATGTACATGTTTACAACGATTAGGAAGGACACGATGATGTACATGACAAAGAAGAAGATTCCCACAGAAGGGTTGCCACAGTCCCCCTTCACTGTGGTTCCTGGGTTCTCCTTCTCAGGGTTGCAGTCAGGTGGGTAGTTGAGGATGGGAGCAAGCAAACCATCCCACCCTGCTGATGTGGTGATCATAAACAAGATGATCATGCTGTTACCGAACGTCTCAAAATTGTACATGTCGTCGATGCCGACCTCGCGCTTCACGTACGCAAAATTGGACATACCGAATATGGAGAAGATGAACATGACCAGAAAGAGCAGCAGGCCGATGTTAAACAGGGCAGGAAGTGACATCATTAAAGCAAACAGTAAGGTCCGGATGCCCTTGGCTCCTTTAATTAAACGCAGGATTCGTCCAATTCGAGCCAGACGGATTACCCTGAACAGAGTAGGTGACACAAAGTACTTCTCAATCAGGTCAGCCAGGAACATACCTGAAACAGGAGAAACAGGAGTCATGGTCAACAATGTACTGTGTAACTGAAAAAACTACTCCAACTTCTACAAGAAGAAGCAGACTTTATGTACCATTATGTACCAGCTTCATATTTACTGGTTTATGCACTCTCAAATTATCTAAAAAGTCTGTAAAGCCCTACTATTGATTAGCACAGGACATCTTGTACTCTACTGTCTATCACTCAACAAGGAACGGCTCAGATAGAAGTAGTCTGGACCACGCCCACTCACAGGCATGTCCCTTTTAGTCAAACCCCTCTCAGCCATGTCCCTTTTAACCACGCCTCTCTCAGCCATGTCCCTTTAAGCCACGCCTCTCTCAGCCATGTAGCTTCTAGTCTCGTCCCCCTCGGCCATGTCCCTTTTAGCCACACCTCATTTCCCACATGCCCCTTTCAGCCATTCTCCCTCTCAGCCATGTCCCTTTTAACCACGCCTCTCTCAGCCATGTCCCTTTAAGCCACGCCTCCTTTCCCACATTCAATTCAATTCAATTTTATTTGTATAGCGCTTTTAGCAATTTTCATTGCCGCAAAGCAGCTTTACACAATCAAAAGAATTATTTAAAATAAAACACATGTGCCTTTTAGCCATTCCCACTCTCAGCCATGTCTCTTTTGCCCCAGCCCTCTCAGCCATGTACCTTTTAGCCCCACCTTCTTTCCCAGATGTCTCTTTTAGCCATTTCCACTCTCAGCCATGTCCCTTTTAAGCACGACCCTTTTCAGTCATGTCCGCTTTGCCTATGCCCCCTCTCAGTCATGTCCGCTTTGCCCATGCCCCCTCTATGCCATGTCCCCTTTGCCCATGCCCCCTCTATGCCATGTCCCTTTTGCCCAGGCCTCCTCTATGCCATGTCCCTTTTGCCCATGCCCCTTCTCAGTCATGTCCCTGGAAGTCAGCCACACCCCCAAGAAAACAGCAGCACTGAAGAACAAGCTGGGGGGAGGGACTCTTTTCAATTCAATTTTATTTGTATAGACTCTTCTTATGTTACATTAGGAAGAAATTCTTTTCGGCTATGTAAGCACTCGATGATACACAAATGCAAGAAGGATGGTGTTTTGCTTATACACGGCCACTGGAAACCTGCCTTTAAATGACTAAAATGTGAATTGTGTATAATAGGTGCCCTTTATTGTCTTGATGTAAGTTGACCTTTTGCAAGTTGGGCTTTACACAATGAACCAAATGTTTTACAAATGAAAGTCGAGGATAACATGATGTTACAAGAGGGCTTTTTCTTCTGTCCTGACTAAGCTTGAAGAAAAATATAAGATCGAGTTACATAGCTAGTCACACAAGGTTTATGTATGAGTAGACGTGCAGGAAATCAAAATCAAATGTGTGCAACATTCCTGCAGTGAACCTGCAGCCAGCCGTGGTTAAAGTCAAACATTTAAAAGGCAAATCCGTTAGCTGCTTTTGTCATTTTGCATAACTACCATGTGTCAAATATCTATCTCCCCTCTCAGTCATGGCAGTGTGTTACATCTGCAGTCCACCTTGTCTCCTTCTACTCACCCACAATAGACAGAATCACCACCACGCAGTCAAAGATGTTCCAGCCGTTGGTGAAGTAGTAATGTCGTAAAGCAAAGAGCTTCAGCACGAACTCGCCAGTGAACACTACGATGAAGACGAAGTTTACCCAGTACAGGATGTTCTCCGTGTCTTCTGACTGGTCATCTGTTTCCACCATCATGGTGACCATGTTGAGACAGATAAGTATCATGATGGAGATGTCAAAGGCTTGCTGTGTAACAAAGTCAAACACCATGCCCTGGATGTTGTTCTGAAAGAAAAAAGGAAATTAAGATGAACAAAAAACAAACAAACAGAAAGCATATTTTATGTCTATCTGATGTGACTTTTGTTTGCTCGTTTTCATACCTGTGGTCTGGGGATGGGCTTCTGCGGTTTCTTTGAGCCCAGTTTCTTCATGGCGTTATAGTACTTCTTCTGTTCCTCTGTCATGAAGATGTCCTGACCTCCGAAGTACAGGGACAAAATAAGACTGGTTACAACCTGACAAACTCTTGCTGTAGCTTCATGCATGTAGCAAGTGTGTCTGTTCAAACAGGATCAACACTCAACAAGTGGAAGAACCATCACTGGCCTTTGACAAACCATGTTCAAATATAAAATTGGGCTAGAGAACAACTGCGTAACACCTAAAAACACAAGACAGAAGTGAAACTAACTCGACTGGTAGCACAAAGAAAAGCTGATATTTGCAATGAGACAAATAAGAATGTAATTTCTAACTCATCACGTCTTTCTTACACTTATCAAAGCATTACATGATTTATAGATTCTGGTTTAGAATGACGCTTTCTGATGTGATTTAAGAGAAAGCTGTATAAACAGAGAGGAAAAGGTTGTTAAAGAAAACTCATCTTTTTCTTCTGTTGGTTGAAGTTGTCGATGATGACACCAATGAAGAGATTGAGTGTGAAGAATGAGCCGAAGATGATGAAGATGACAAAGTAGATGTACATGTAAAGATTATCTTCATACTTCGGTTGATCTTCAACCTGAGAACAATCAGAGCAAACATTCACTTTAACCTGCAAATAAAACACTGATATTTGCAGTTAAATGATGAAAGTATCAAATTCAAGATCACTTGACAGCGAGATGATACGGTGCATCATAAATCAACACGGACCTACGATCCAACCAAAATCAAAAGCTTATTTAGAAAAACAAAACTATAAAATGTCACTGCTGATCTTTAAATGCCTGCAAACTTTTTTTGTAAGAATTCATTCTGGTTGCAGAATAAAATGCTTCTCTGCACACGCACAGGATCTAATGGTCCAGTTTTTCCTTCATGACTTGACTTTAATCATGTCTGTTCAATTAAACGCCCTGGAGGACATGAGCAGCCTGTTGCAGCCAATAATAACTGTTACTATGGTTACCTATAGTACATACCAAAATATACCATAGTGTTAGCGTGGTACTTATGGTAGGCATCACAGGACATTATAGGATTTTACTACATACTACTGGTGTGGTAAAGTACAGGCCGTAATATATATTGATGTATGTAATGTTAAGAGATCAACACATACTATGGGATTTAATTAATGATATGTACATTGTTATAACATAATGGTATATATATATATATATATACACAGTGGTTCTATTGTATAGTATTTTAGTAGTATTGATGACAGGATCCGGGAACATGGATTTTTACATTTTTATCTGATTATACATCCTTTAAGGGCCTTGCTCAAGGGCCCACCTGGGACAACGTGGGATTTGAACCTGGGACCTTCCGAACCGTAGGCCCATGCCTTAACCAGTGAGCCATCCCTAACCAAGAACCCAGTCTGTGGGGCATAACTTAAGTGATAAATTACTCTTTAAGCATTTGGCAAATGGTCTTATCCAGAGCAACTTTGAAAACTTATTCTAAAGGTGATAAAAAATACATTAAAAAAATACTTATTTTAACATAAAGATTCAAAGTTTCTTGTTTTGTGTTAGAGTCTGTAAGTCCACAATAAACATTTTGGTTTAGCTCTGGCTTTAGCAACTTGCTGCTACCGTACAGTACATCACAGCTTATGATCAGAGTCAGAGTGTTAGCATCACAGCAAGCCATGGTTTGGAACTTTAACCGAATGCCCGTGTGTTTTTCTTTAGAAGTAATACTAAACAGATTATTAGCCTGCATGTTAACATACCTAATGCACAGAGTAATTATTTTTTTCTTACAAAAAAGCAGCATAAATGTAGTACCTTTCTGGAATCCACGGCGGCATACATGATGTCCATCCAACCTTTAAAGGTGGCCTAATGAAGCAGAGTATCAGAAGAAAAGGGAGGTCAGTCTCTGCTTTCAATCCGTTTCAGATTCTCAACACAATCTGGCGTTTTGGGTTAAAAGCTAAAATGTTCTTAGTGTTACAAGTGGAGACTTTCACAGAAATACACACTGTACACGGCTAATCATACATATTTAAATATAAATACACAAATATAGTATTATATATATAATATGTGCAACATTGGATTGCGAGCAATTCGGTCTGCGATCATTTTGCAAGACGAGCAAAATGGTTTAATACATTTTAACTTAATAAACAAGCTAGGTTTTGATATACGAGTAGTACACTTGCGCTTTGCGTCACGTGATCTCAATTGTTGGTAATCATCTCCTATGCTCAGTCTCACTTGTAGAGTCAACATCCATGCATGCGTGTACTGTTTACTATAACACTGTGACCACGTTATAAGGCATTTTTTGTATGTCCACCTGTAGTGACTGTTCTTTGCTAACTGTACTGCAACAACAGCCTCCGTGAAGAAAACTAAAAGTTAAAATGGCAGAACGAATTATGCTCGCAATCCAAGTTTTAACTGTATCGTATTTCATAAAAGTAATAAAATGGCTGGGCAATATAACAATGTTATAATAATATAGTGAGGAATTATGCCACATCTTACTTAAAGGTGTGAATAAAAACAAACACAATAAATACAATTCTGGCAGAAAATTTCTTTTAATTTACACAAAAGTCATGCTATATCTATGCCGATTTCATTTAAATAGTGAATTTATATGTATCACAATTCTATAAATATAAAAAAAAAATTAACTTTGAACCTAGGAAAAAGCTGTCATAAGATTTATACCCCAGCTTCACAACTGAACTGCATATGAATAATTGAATGAAAATGTCCATATAACATTAGTTGTGTCACTTAAAAACCCAAGTTCAACACTGCAAACATACTTTAATTACAAGAGTTTAACATTTAACTTCAATTTAAATTAAACACAAAGCTACACTGGTGATGGGATGATGGTGTGGGAGTGCAAATTCCTGCACTAAATGTAGGATTATAAAGGGATTGTGACATTTTTCCCAAACACCTCCAAAGTCTCCAAATCGTAAGGATGCGGCTGCGAGAAGCTTCTTAAAGTTCTCCCCGCGCTACAAAACACAGTGGGGAGTGTAGCTTGGGATCTGTGGAGTTGCTGAGGACTCTAATAAGCGGAATGTGCAACATGCATGCTACAACGTAAAAGATCAGCAAGCAAGAGGGGCAATGGAACAAGCCCCTGGGACTTCGAAAAGGCGAGTACGCCTTTGATTACCGCATTAAGAACACCTGCATGCTCACTGCCGGAGCTTGGACACCCGCATGCTCAATTTTCACACGGAGCCGGATATCGTGACCCTGCGTCAATGGAGGAAAAGGCCGCAAAAAGGTTCATGTCACAGCCCCTGTTCCCAGCCTGGGAAAGCCGCCCAGCCACCGGACGACAGAGAGAAGTCCCGTCTGAGGCTGCGCCCACAGAGAGAGCTGGGAGGGAGCGGTCCAACCATCCTCCGAAAGAAGGGTCAGCGATCAGAACTGCGCACTGCAGTTATTCTTGCTGTTACACCTTTATCTCACCTATGCGGTTTGACTAGAAACATGGAAACCTAATCACAGCGCCAAACCTGGCGGTGAATCATGATGAACCGTACTTACTGCCACCCCATGAAACTGCGTAGGTGAGATGGGGATATTAGTAGGTGAGATGGGGATATTAGTAGGTGAGATGGGGGTATTAGTAGGTGAGATAGGGGTATTAGTAGGTGAGATTTGGGTATTAGTAGGTGAGATAGGGGTATTAGTAGGTGAGATGGGGTAATTAGTAGGTGAGATAGGGTATCAGTAGGTGAGATGGGGTATCAGTAGGTGAAATGGGCTATTAGTAGGTGAGATAGGGGTATTAGTAGGTGAGATAGGGGTATTAGTAGGTGAGATAGGGTAATTAGTAGGTGAGATGGGGGTATTAGTAGGTGAGATGGGGGTATTAGTAGGTGAGATAGGGGTATTAGTGGTTGAGATAGGGATATTAGTAGGTGAGATAGGGGTATTAGTAGGTGAGATAGGGGTATTAGTAGGTGAGATAGGGTAATTAGTAGGTGAGATAGGGTAATTAGTAGGTGAGATGGGGGTATTAGTAGGTGAGATGGGGGTATTAGTAGGTGAGATGGGGGTATTAGTAGGTGAGATTTGGGTATTAGTAGGTGAGATGGGGTATTAGTAGGTGAGATAGGGGTATTAGTAGGTGAGATGGGGTATTAGTAGGTGAGATAGGGGTATTAGTAGGTGAGATGGGGGTATTAGTAGGTGAGATGGGGGTATTAGTAGGTGAGATAGGGGTATTAGTAGGTGAGATTTGGGTATTAGTAGGTGAGATGGGGTATTAGTAGGTGAGATAGGGGTATTAGTAGGTGAGATGGGGTAATTAGTAGGTGAGATAGGGTATTAGTAGGTGAGATGGGGTATCAGTAGGTGAAATGGGCTATTAGTAGGTGAGATAGGGGTATTAGTAGGTGAGATAGGGGTATTAGTAGGTGAGATAGGGTAATTAGTAGGTGAGATGGGGTATTAGTAGGTGAGATAGGGGTATAAGTGGTTGAGATAGGGATATTAGTAGGTGAGATAGGGGTATTAGTAGGTGAGATGGGGTATTAGTAGGTGAGATAGGGTAATTAGTAGGTGAGATAGGGTAATTAGTAGGTGAGATGGGGTATTAGTAGGTGAGATAGGGTAATTAGTAGGTGAGATAGGGTAATTAGTAGGTGAGATGGGGTATTAGTAGGTGAGATAGGGGTATTAGTAGGTGAGATGGGGTATTAGTGGGTGAGATAGGGATATTAGTAGGTGAGATAGGGGTATTAGTAGGTGAGATAGGGGTATTAGTAGGTGAGATGGGGGTATTAGTAGGTGAGATGGGGGTATTAGTGGGTGAGATAGGGGTATTAGTAGGTGAGATAGGGGTATTAGTAGTTAACAGATTATAGGTTGAACTTGACTGAGTGATGATGGTAGAATAATTATAAAGGTCTTGACTAAAACAGCATGCATGAGGAATCCAAAATGTGGAATTTCCAAAAATGAGGAGTTTTGGAAAAGTACTCGAACTAGTTACTTTTATCAGAAAGTAACGCTGTAATGTAACTGATTACTTTTTAAAGACAGTAATTTTGCAACGTAATGTTAAAAAGTAACCTCCCCCAACACTGGTATTTAGTAGATATGAGACTGGTGTGCGAGTGTGTATTGAGTGGATGTGAGACTGGAGTGCGAGTGTGTACAGTATTTGTGAGTGTAAGACTGGTATGTGAGTGTGTATTGAGTGGGTGTGAGACTAGTGTGCGAGTGTGTAATAAGTGGGTGAACAGATAACACCTTAAGCTACAGTAAACGTGATAAAATAAAAAGACGACACACACCACTTGTAGAAGTGCCAGATATCCAGCTCCCACATTATCGAAGTTGATCTTGACGTTTTTCCAGCGAACCTCGCTGTGGTTTGCGTTGATCAAAGCGAAACACTCCGTCTTGTTGTTGACATCATCAGTCTTGAAATACTCCTCGGACGTAGCGTTGAAGCAGTAGTAGTACTTTCCAGCGAACAGGTTCACGCCCATTATGCTGAAGATGAGCCAGAAGATCAGACACACTAACAGCACGTTCATGATGGATGGGATGGCCCCCACCAGCGCGTTCACCACAACCTAATGACCAGAGACAGGACACGCAGGGGTAAGGAGAGACCTACCTCCTCTCTTATGGTGCAGGTTTAGTGGAGAAGTAACTCATTACTGTTGTACACATCTGGAGTGAAATAGTGGCTCTTTGTGCTCCTGAGAAATGCTCATGGTGTAAATAATAAGGATCTTACCCTGGGTAAACTAACCTCCGGAATTACAGACGCCTTTTATAAAATTAATTCTATTCAATACAGTTTCTTTAATTTAGCGGTGAACACAAGACACATCGTCACAGAGCAGATGTTCTCCATCGCCTGATACTACCCTTACATTTATTGCTCCATTAAAAGCTGCTTAATCCAATTGGACACCGAGCTGACACCGCAGATGCAGCATAAATCTCTAATTAATTAAAAAAGGCATTATTCGCTCTTCTAAAACTTTTAATATGACATAATTTCAGCACCTAAACTCTTAATTAGCATGTAGACAATGTTCATTGGAATTTATTTAAAACACGGTTTGGCAGCACTACTAAGAAAACTTGTATTTTGTGTTCTGTTTTAATTAATTACAACAACTTCCATTACAAACTCTATTACTGACAACAACCTGAGTGAAGAGAATGTTGAATGTGTGAAATATCCTCCTTATTTGTTTCGTCCGATTTGCTTTAGTGACAGGGTGTGCGCTTGAGTTTTTGTATAAAAACATGCTTTAAATCCATCAGACTGTCAGATCACACACTGCAGTTAAAGAACTTGGACATGAGGAACATCTGAGCATTTTCTTAAAATTTTTAAACTTTCTGTTTATTTCCAATTCCCATTCTCAGATTTATTGTGTGGTCTTAGACTTATTAACCAAACTGCTTTATATATACGGTACAGTGGGGGCCAAAAGTATTGGAACTACATGTTATAATGCACGTGATGTGCAACACTGCCTATGTTTCTGTATAGTGGTGTTGATCTTCTGGAGCTGTGGCCTGGGTCATGTCCAAACCTAAAGCCAATAGCAGGCTGGTGGACAATGGCGAAAGCAGTCAAGAAACTGTTCTTCTGTGCAGATCTTCAGGAAACGATCAAGCAGCATGGACTGAGCGAGCGACACCAGAGTACTGCAGACGACATTCTCGACTTCATACTAAATACTAGGCTGTTGTGGAGCAATTTCACCGCATAAAATTATTCTCATCGTCTTGAATGTCATTAAAACAATGATTTTGCTTTAGTTCCAATACTTTCAGCCACCACACACTCACATTCTCTATCATTTCGGACATTCTCTAACTTTTTAAATCCCTGAATTTAATATAATTTAATATTCATCTTTATTATTTTATAGAATTATAACAAAAAAAGCAATAATAATAATAATAATAAATTTCTTGCATTACTATTACTTTAATTTTTTAATGAAAATGTATGACAATGTAATCTAATTTATTTATGTACTAAAGCTTTTTTCTCACCAACTACAGAATATTTAATTTTGCAATCAAAATGAAATTTCCATTAAAGGAATATTCATGAGCTTTAGTTGTTTTGCATGGACGACATGTTATTTATACACCGCAGTACGTCTGACTGGCAGTGATTTTCTCCCATTTCTGTAAAGGGGGTCTGTAATCCAGGAGTGTAGATATAAAGATTTCTGAGGGTCAGGTCCCTCATACATTTCCCTGTAAGATGCTTCACATCTATTAGGGTCTATGACAGATTTTTTCAATGCGTCAGGCCTTGTATAAAACCTCCGTAGCGGCACACTGAAGCGTTCGCTCTGTCAGTCTGAGATCTACAAGATAAGCTGGTTCAGCCCAGAAGCATGAGCTTTCAGTGTTAATGTTCCTGTATAATGAACCTAAACACAGAGGAGATTATTCTCACCATTTCAGTAATAAGAATCATCATAATAATTGAACTAAAAGCTAAAGAGATTGAATTACTTGCCGTTCCAGTGTACCGCTTCAGATTGTGAAAGAGCCACTCACTCACTCACTCACTCACTCACTCACTCAAGCTCAGGGAGGCATCTACTCAGGCTTCACCTCGCCAGACTCACATGACACACACAAAAGCCACGATGTGGACACACACTGACTGGTTGGATGAAGCTCTGAGATGGAGGCCAGCAGCGGATCATGCAGAGCCAGCAGCAGGACATAAAGCCTACCTACCTGTGGACATGTTCTTCTCCAAAACACACACTCACTCGCCTGACCCCTTGCCCGTCTGATGGGGTAACAGTATTTTCTTGACCATTTTGGTCTTACTATAAATGAATGTAATATAAATATAAATATTTTCTACCTTACAGAAGTGTTCCTTATAAATAATTCATCTTTTTACAAAACATATATTTATAAATAATGACTGATAAATTAATCTACTAAACTATATAACTAATATACTAAACTATAAGACTAAATCAGTGTGTTGTGTAACAGGTCTTTACTGGTGTTTAACGTGATCAATAGAGGATTGTGTGACTGCGATGCACTCTCAGGTACGGGGATGTTTTTATCCACCGCGGTTACAGAACGTTACTCTGTGAGAGTTAGTCAAAGTTAGACGGTTAGTCAGAGCTGAATGTCAAAGCGCCAAAATGCCAATCAAAAGACTCAAAATGCCATTTTCTTCAGGTTTAGAAACGTGTGTCTCATGCCAAATGTCCCAGAAGTGTGTATAATCTGTTCCTAACGCATTAGGTATTCGCAATAGTTGTAACAGAAGTGTATAAGTATAAAATGTATTGATAACTAGTAGGAGTTGATAAAACCCCGTCAGAGTAACTAAAGTGTGTAAGGGCTGAAGTCTGGGGCAAATATTTCTACACCGACACCTGGACCACTGGGCTTCACCTGCTGAGTGAGAAAAAACTGAACTACAGACACTAGCATGGCTCACTGTGTGTGTGTGTGTGTGTGTGTGTGTGTGTGTGTGTGTGTGTGTGTTGGAAAGAAACATGCATCACAGTGCAGTTGAAATAACACAAAAGTAAAGCTTTTAAAATAATGCGCGTCATTACGCGACCTTCACACCAGCAAGCAACAAAGCAGCGGGTCAACGTTAGCGTCGTTCACATTAGCAAGACTTTCCTGAATTAGTTGCAATTTACGTGTGAAAAGATCAATCATACTGTCGTACGGTGTGTGTGTGTGTGAGTGTGTGTGTGTGTGTGGTCTGTTGCTCCCCATTTTAAACCTTCCTGCTACTGCAGTTCTTACATAACTAGCACATTATTACAGGAAGATGTTCCAGGTCTCAGAAGGAGTTTCACGGAGGCCGTCGGTTCCTTTGGTGCGTGTCAGCGCTAGTGCAGTTAGTCTGTCTCCCTAATGAAATCTAAGAACGGAGCTGAGGATGTGACATTAACACTGATCAGTGCCTTATTTCATTTATGTTTAGCTGGCAAGGATAACAGGATTTGTAGCTAAAAAACTGACCACGCCCACTTACAGGAGTTATAGAGTTACTATACAGCCACAAGGAAAACCAGAAGTGACTCGAGCGTTCTATCCACTGCTAGCATGAACACAAGTTCAGGTCGTAACTATTTCCTGTAAAGATCTGATCATGAGCTTTATATCACCGATACCATCCTCAGTGGGAGCTTTAGCATAAACACACTGACGTGCCACATGAAACCATGAGCTAGGTTTGAGAGAGAGGGGTTTGGAAAGCGGGCGGGGTTTAGAAAGGGTGGAGGTTTTACTAGAACGCTGCCTCCGCACTACTGCATTACTGCATTACTGCCGCCGGTAAAGGGCTCCAACCCTCATTTTATTGTAGAGGAAGTAAATTGTGAGTGAGAATATCTGAGGAACTTTTTCTACATCTTCAATTTTGTGCTAATAAAACAAAAAAGTTAACTGAGCTACCGCTAGCTTCTGTTGCTAAAACTGTGCTTATACTATGCTATGTAGCCTAAATTTAAAGCCACATAGCATATAGAATTATGACATCACAAAACTATGCTCTCACATAGCCCCGCCCCCAATCTGTTTTACAGATGTTACAGGATGGAGTACAAAGCATTAATAATAAACTCGCAAGTTCTGATGTACTCTAAATAATACTTTTTTTTAAATAAAAGTGTCTTCGCTTAATCTTTAGAGCTGCATCATGCAAAATTTCCATGCGCACTTATTTTTTATATAAAATGCATGCAGTTTTAGCTCAGATGATATAAGATGGATGCCTTATTGCTTATATTTTTTTGTTCCTGCTTGCTATGATCTTTTCTCTCTCTCTTTTTTTTTGCGATATGGTGGATCTTAGCATGCGGTCGTGTTGTCACAGTGTGAGGGACATGCACTGGGCAGCTTACCCTCATTCCCTCAAACCGGGACAAAGCTCTCAGGGGTCTGAGGGCCCGCAAAGTCCTCAGGGACTTAATGGGGCCCAAGTCTGAGTACCCCAGCGCATTAGCTATAAGGCTGACTATAGAAACCTACACAGAGGGAAAGAGAGAGAGGGAGACAGAAAGACAGGGCCAAAGTGTTAAAGTCAGGAAGGATGTGGGAAAGAGGAGGGACGAAAAGGAGGAGGAGAAGGAGGAGGGCGGAGAGGGAGAGAGAGAAGCCTAGGTTGCTATTACACAGAAGAGTTAGAAACACATGACACATATATGCATACATAATTCACCATGTGTCTGTGTATGTATGTATATAAGTGTTTACCAACACACACAAGAGAAAGAACGAGAGAGAGAGAGAGAGAGAGAGAGAGAGTTAGACATGAGTTATCTGCTCACTAGAGATCCTGGAGACCCCAAAGCTTTCTAAACCACGCTGATTGTGTAATCGTTCTTGTCATGTTTTTATTGTAGTTTTTGTTCTTTTCTTTAACTCTTAGTATGTGATTAGTTTTGGTTATCGCAGGCAGACGAAACTCGGAAAGCAGCATAAACAGCAAACCTGGAAGGAAACGTGTAGCTGAGATAATTGGGAGAGAAAGAAAGATAAAAGGAAACGTTAAGAGAAAGAAGAAAGGAGTGCACAAACTTACAAGCACATCCACCATACTCTAAACAGACAGAAATACACCATACACGTACGAACACGGCATCCGAGTACAGTACACACAACGACAGTACAGAGTCATTTAGGGGGAAAGGGGGGGTTAGGGGCGGGGTTTAAGACAGCGAGAGAGAGAGAGAGAGAGAGAGAGAGAGAGAGAGAGAGAGAGAGAGTCCTAACAGTGACCTTACCCTGGCCCCTCTCACTCCCCGGCCAGCTCAGTGCCTCGGGCTCCATCAGCGCTACAGAGAGACAAGGTCACAGTCACCCGTCAGAGAATCGCCAAACAAACTTACAGCCATGTCAGTCCAGTGAGGAAGTCTGACTTACCATGCGTCCCCTTAACACACACACACACACACACACTCAGAGTTGCAATCTCCATCTTTTTAAACAAGAAGATCTGCTGCTCGTGCGAGAGCTTCACCCGCCGCACCCAGAGAGCTTAGCATCTCACAGACCAGCGTTATCATAAATAACATACTGGCTGATATTAACATCAACTTAAAGTGTGACACAAACCAGTTACACACAGTTCAGCGTTCAAACTGAGGTCGTTCTCTCTCACACACACACACACACACACACACAGTTGGCTAAATCATTCTTGAGTGTTTGCTCACACAGGTCACCGTGTGGCTGGAAAAAGAATCACTTCAGTTGATCAGTTTGTGCTCTTTTATTGATTTGTTGTTGTTTTTTTACTTAATTCAAGCTGCTGCTTCATTGTGTTAAACATCAGCGTTTTTACGGCGTGTTCCAGCAGAGGGCGTTGTTACTGTGCTGTCGCTCAGACACTGCTGTAAAGCGGCACAGAGCTGAACCCGGAAGTGGGAAGTCGGAACTTCATTTTTCCCAAATCCTGATTATACTTTTACTTTTTCCAGATATTAAATATATATATATCAAATATATCGTGTTTTATATATATATATATTTGTGATTTACTGCCACGCTGAGATGACGTCACGCTGTGGTTATTTCCCCTCTCATTGGAGCTCGAGCTTCAGACCAGCTGCTTGTTTCAGATGTTTCATGTGTTTTCTGGTGATTCCTTTCACAGCCACACGGTGGACTGTACAGCCCCCATCACCAGAGGAAATCACATGACAGGAAGTGCTGGAACATCCCACCGGGCAGACAGGAAGTGAGTGGCGCGCTGAGGACAGGACTGTTACCTTACAACGCTATTATGTTAGCATGTAGCATGTAGCATGTCCAACTAAGAGTTAAGCTATAAAAAGTTATAATATTCTTATAATAACAAATCATTTACAAACACATTCAAAACATTTAAATACAGAAACACAGAGCCTGAGCAACAGAGCGGCCGCAGCGCTGAGGGGGTGGAGTTAGAGGGCGCTGAGGGGGTGGAGTTAGAGGGCGCAGCGCTGAGGGGGTGGAGTTAGAGGGCGCAGCGCTGAGGGGGTGGAGTTAGAGGGCGCAGCGCTGAGGGGGTGGAGTTAGAGGGCGCTGAGGGGGTGGAGTTAGAGGGCGCTGAGGGGGTGGAGTTAGAGGGCGCTGAGGGGGTGGAGTTAGAGGGCGCTGAGGGGGTGGAGTTAGAGGCCGCAGCGCTGAGGGGGTGGAGTTAGAGGGCGCTGAGGGGGTGGAGTTAGAGGGCACTGAGGGGGTGGAGTTAGAGGCTGCAGCGCTGAGGGGTGGAGTTAGAGGGCGCTGAGGGGGTGGAGTTAGAGGCCGCAGCGCTGAGGGGGTGGAGTTAGAGGGCGCTGAGGGGGTGGAGTTAGAGGGCGCTGAGGGGGTGGAGTTAGAGGGCGCTGAGGGGGTGGAGTTAGAGGGCGCTGAGGGGGTGGAGTTAGAGGGCGCTGAGGGGGTGGAGTTAGAGGCCGCAGCGCTGAGGGGGTGGAGTTAGAGGGCACTGAGGGGGTGGAGTTAGAGGGCGCTGAGGGGGTGGAGTTAGAGGGCGCTGAGGGGGTGGAGTTAGAGGGCGCTGAGGGGGTGGAGTTAGAGTCTGATTTTAGCTTGATCGATCACATCACACACCGTTAGCTAGTGTGTGTGTGTGTGTAACGGGCGGGTGTGTGTGTGTGTGTGTGTGTGTGTGTGTGTGTGTAGTGTGTGTGTGTGTGTGTGTGTGTAGTGTGTGTGTGTGTGTAGCGGGGTGGAAACACAGACCCCTTCACAGTGCTGTATGTTTATACGTGCTGTACACTGAACTTTTCCATGCCAACCCTCGTGGTTTTAGTGTTATCAGACGACACACACACACACACACACACACACAGGAGCAGCTCGACTCCCCACCGCGCTGTGTGTGTGTGTGTGTGTGAGTCTGACTATGAGGAGTTCCATTTAGTAGAATTTTAGTCAGACTAACACCATTTATTTTATAAGTCCAGGTTTTAGTGGAGCTCACACTGTCTCAGGGAGGGGACAGAAAGACAAGACTAAAGAAACATAAGCAGAAGTTTAACACTGAGACTCTCAGAAAACACCTGCATCTGTTTATCATCTCACTGATATAAAGACTGAAACACCAGCGGAGAGATACACTCTGTTCCTCTGCTCTGTTCATTACACACACAGAGGGAGAGAAAGAAAGAGAGGGAGAGAGAGAAAGAGAGGGAGAGAGAGATTAAAGCAGGAACGAATAGACGAATAGCCAAAGAGAGACAGAGATATAGACAGTGGAGAGAGACAGAGACAGTAGAAAGACAGACAGGTCGGCAGGAAGAGGAGGGAAAGTGCTACTCACATCCACGATGAAGAAGTCGAGCCAGCACCAGGCGTTGGTGAAGTATTTGACGAAGCCATAAGCCACCCACTTGAGCAGCATCTCCAGGATGAAGATGTAGGTGAAGACTCGGTCTGCGTACTCCAGGATGATCTGGATGGTCTTCCTCTGCTCTATATACACATCCTCAAACGCCTGTAGAGGAACACGAGAGGAGCATCAGCACCAAGAGAACCTGTCCATCAGCTGAGATTTACACGCTCCGCTGCAGCGCCATCTACAGTTAGCACTCACAGTGGAAATGACCAGGGTAGATACATTTTTTTTAAACCAACCCAATTAAACCAGCAGAACTGGATGGTAAAAGGTCAGCAGGTCTGCTGGAGAGACACCCGATGTTGTGAGTGTGTGTCTTCTTCAGTTTAGTCGTAAAAAGCAGCTTAAACAAATCAGCTATTTAATGTTTCTATAGATATATATTTACTGTATCATATGACAGGTTATGGAAACATGGCGATTTAATTTGTATCATGTTTTTTGTTTTCTTACCTACAATTCCCTGCCTTAGCCAATTGTATTATTATTTTATTATTATTTTTAGTAGTAGTAGTTAATTAACTAAATGAAAAATGTTTCAGGTGTACACACAGGAGAATATTAACCCATAGTTATAAAGTTTATAAACATCTTGTACAAAACAATGTCTTGATACATTTAGTACGAATAATTGGCTAAATGTCTTTAACATCACTGAATACGTCCTCCTCAGCATTATTTTAATATTTAATTTATAATATGTCTAGCGTAGAGCTTTTGCCTGCCGCGTGGTAAGAAACGTTTGGCTACAGTTCAAGAAATTACCACCAGGTGACACTGCAGGCTCAATAAATCTCAGACGCACTCGTGTACACACTCGTGTACACACTCGTGTACACACTCTGTCACTAAGACATGGGGTGGGTGGATGGTCCCTAAGTGTAGCTGCAGATGTAGCAGATCCTCTGCATGTGTGGCTTTAACGCGGTGACGGATTGGTGACGGACCCTTAGAGCCGGGCTCAGGAACCGCAGCAGGAGACACACTGCTGATCTCCAGCATCTGGGCAGAGGAGCACAACTAACACCAGAACACACACACACACACACACACACACACACATACACACACTCTCTACACCTAGAGGTGCTCCGTGTGGCTGGAAGAAGAATGACTTTAGTCGATCAGTTCTTGCTCGTTTATTTATTTGTTTGTTTGTTTATTGGAATCTTGCCGTTGACTTAGTGAATGTGTCTCCCTGCATCTGTGAGGCTTAAAAACTCGTTCATTTGTGTCTGTGTGTGTGTGTGTGTGTGTGTGTGTGTGCGTGTCCTCACCAGAGCCCCAGAGCTGAGCAGGATCATGAAGATGATGAGCGTCTCGAACCAGTTGTGTTCTACGATGAGGTAGCAGGTTTTTCTCAGATACCACCAGTGTTTCCCCCAACCCTCCGTGATGGACACGTCACAGCACTTATACCGTGCCACGCAGGCTGAAACACACACGCGACAAACACACTACGTTACTATAATATTTAA
>NC_071105.1:685000-697500 GCF_024256425.1 Clarias gariepinus
TTGCCACCACAACATTCAACAGGAAGAGCAGAACGAATATAAATGATTCAGCGAACTAGATATAGACACAGTCTCTGTGACAGAAAGGGTGAGCTTGGTTGTTTTTACGTGTGGGTGGGGTTATGTAATGCCCACATGACCAGAACCATGAAATATCAGCATGACTGATGAAGATGGCATCTGCATAAAAGATAACAAGTAAAACATTTTGTAATACCGTGATATTGGACATTCACACACACTCTTCATCAACATGGACGTCAGGGCAGAATGATTGTACAATACACATTTTGAATAGAAGAAAACCACCAGGAATATGAAGCACAAGGTTTGAAATCAACACAGGGTCAAATTTATACACCTTGTTGTCTATACCGCTTTATCCTGTATTCAGGGTCGCAGGGACCTGGAGCCTATCCCAGGAGACTTAGGGCACGAGGCAGGGTACACCCTGGACAGGGTGCCAATCCATTACAGGGCACACACACACACACACACACACACACACATACTGTACTTACACGCTCATTCACACACTCCGGGCAATTTGGAAACAGCAATTAACCTAATTTACATGTCTTTGTCCTGTGGGAGGTAACCAGAGTACCCGGAGGAAACCCACCAAGCACGGGGAGAACATGCAAACTCCATGCACACAGAGACGAGAATCAAGCCGGGCCGGGAATCGAACCCGGACTCTGGAGGTGCGAGGTGACAGTGCTAACCACTACACCACCGTGCCGCCTAAATTAGTTTATTAACTCAGTGATGCTAAAAGTCATGAAATGTCTGAATTTGCAGAGCCCGAGACCTCTCAGCTTCCTGTTAGTGATAATTTAATTCAATTCAATTTTATTTTATTTGTATAGCACTTTTAACAATTATGCTTTATAAATTTATAAAATGATGAGCTCCAGCTGGTAGATTCCCTGTGTAACATAAAAATTGTATGTGAGACAGCACTCGCTGTATTGACCAACACACAGTACAATGGGCGAGTCCCATGTAAACTCAGTACAAATGGGAGAAAAAAGATGTAGATTTACATAAGTCAGGAACTTCTCTCAGAGCCGTCCCTAAACATCTGCAAATCCCCAAATCTATTTAAAGTACAGTACTATACACACTGTAAGTAAAAGTTGTTGGGAGGTGGAGCCACTAATAGTCAAGGTCTAGAAAAAGATCCAAACTGTCCCCATAAGGAAAGGAGAAGCAACCCAGGAACAATCAAGGCACAGGCCTGTCAGGAACTGCAGGCTGATGGATCACTTTTGTTTCTGTCTTTAGTCAAGCCAGTTCTTCATCACCATGGATGGAAAGATGGATGAAGGAAGAAAGGAAGAAGCCCCTGCAAAAAAACACTTTTAAGCACCACTAAAGACCACAGCTGTGCACATGGAGCACGTTGATTATGGTGTATGGAATAATGATGAAGGGGGAGAACCTTTCAGCAGAACCTCAAATCATAAGCAAGAAGGTGTTCCAACAGGACAATGACCCCAAACTCACATCAGAGCTGGGTAAGGAATGGATAAGGCTGGCAAATGTAAAGCTTTTGGAGGCTTAACCCTATTGAATATTTGTGGAGCTTAAAAGTCAGGTCCATGCAGGAAACCAACATTTAATTAAACATTCTGCTAATATGAGAGGTTAAAATTCAACCAGGATCGCCCAGTATTGTAGACCTAAAGCATCTACTATGAAGGTGAAACCTGCTTCGGAATGTTCAACCAAATACAGTATTAAGTGTGAGGTGTGTGCGATTTGGAGCTCGGTTGATTTCAGAAACCCAAAATAAATGAAAGCTCGTGCTCCGAATTCTTGTGGTTTACTTCTATTAAAAATGTGTGTGTGGGTATGTATGTGTCTGTGTGTATATGCAATCATTCCGCACGCAAAATATACAATCACTGAAAGTCTGATAATGCCCTGACATTCATGTCCATGACAGGTGTAATAAGTGACCAGACACACAGGTGGAATGAATGAAGCAGGATGCAACTGTATATCCACGTCTCCTGCTCTCACATGCGCATACAAAAGAAATAAAAGCAATAAAGTGAAGCATTACATCATGCCCTGGACTGCGACTGTTCTCTGGCTGAGCGGAGAAGCTCTGAGTGGAGAAGCACTCAGCAGAAGCAGGGAGGCAATAAATCACAGCAGTAGCCGAGCTCAACACTACGGCTGTACCGCCTACGCAGCGTGAATCTGCTGCGTGATACCGCCGTAATCTACTCTTCCTGACTCCGCACCTTTGTCCTGTTTTAATTCACCGCCTTTAATCTACTCACACAAACTGCAGAACTTTCGCCCTGGACATCATGCGGTCACAGGGATGGCTTTTCCATCCAGATGTTTCTCCCGTGCTGGTGTGGGTAAAGCCATGAGATCCAGAAGACCAGTCCAAAGACCCTGTTGTACTTAGTTTACATCAACATTAAAAGAACGCAACAGCAAATAGTACACTAAATTTAACTGTAATATAAATATAATTTTCTGTAGCTACTCTGATGGAAATCAGACACTCAGTGAATTGTTACACAAAACACCAAAAAAATTTACAGTCACTGAGTTCAGCTGATTATATTATTAACTGGTTTATAATAAGGTAGGGTTGCCACATATAATGCAAGTCAACAACGGATTTATAACGGTATGTGTTAGAGGAAGTGTAGTGTACGCAACTGATCTACCGTATTCAGCACTACTGTGTCCCTTTTCATCTTCATGTGAAACAGAATAAAATACGCTTATCATATTTTCAGCTGATAATGTAGTGAATTCAGCAGCTTGTCAATGGCGTTGTAGTTTTCCAGATGAACAACCTCGAGGAAAGGACCGAAAGTCACAAGGCAGTGATGTTGCCCAGGACGAAAAGTGCTTAAGAAGAGAAATAAGCTGTAGAAAGGTTTACACTAGGCATGAAACAGAGACAGGGGCTTTCTGATCATCAGGAAGGGTGCTTAAGAGTTTAAAACTCATCAGCAACTCCATGTGAGGTGAGGTGGAGTTACAATCCATCTCCCGTGGAACTGCATCTGCTCTTTTACGTCATCTGAAGACGCAAAGTGGCTTTACAAGAGACAGAAAGTGCACCAAACTCACAGCTGAATCTAGAGACAATGGACAATTATCTAATTATATAATTATTCAACCAGGAGTGCATTTAACACGTGTTAAGTTTAAAGTCCCATATTTTATAGTTTCTTTAACAAGTTAAAAGAGGTCTCAGAGTGTGTGTGTGTGTGTGTGTGTGTGTGTGCGCGTGTGTGTGTGTGTGTGTGTGTGTTAATGCCCCAGCTGAAATACCCCTATACACACTATATTGCCAAATGTATTCACTCGTCTGCCTTCACATGCATATGAACTTTAGTAGCATCCAATTCTTCATCGAAAGGGTTTAATATGATGTTGGCTCCGCCCCCTTTGCAGCTATAACAGCTTCAACTCTTCTGGGAAGGCTTTCCATAAGGTTTAGGAGTGTGTTTATGGGAATTTTTTAATCATTATTCCAGAAGTGCATTTGTGAGGTCAGACACTGATGTTGGACGAGAAGGCCAGGCTTTGTCTTTTCTTTTCTGTTCTAATTCATCCCAAAGGTGGTCTATCAAACGCGCTTGTCCATGTCTTTATGAACCTTGCGCAGTCATGTTGGAACAGGAAGAGGACATCCTCAAACTGTAGCCTGAAATTCTCCAAAATGTCTTGAGCTGAAGCATTAAGAGTTACTTTCATCTGGAACTAAAGGGCCGAGCCCAACTCCTGAAAAACAACGCCAGATCATAAAATCCCTTCACCATGCCCAGGCCCTACTGCTCAGGCTCCTGACAGCAGAACCCGTGTGCCGAGTTCATGACTTTTTAAGCATGTCAAGATCCCCCAAAAGTTCTGGATGCTGGGAAAAACTCCCTAGAAACACAAGAGGGCCCTCAGACACTATGAGGTGTGTGCACTGTGCAGTGTTGTTTTTGCACCAAACATACCGTTAGGAAGTATGGACAAAAGTTCAACCTTGATTTATTCAGACCATAACACATTGTTCCACATGCTTTAGGGAAACTTCAAATGTGTTTTTGCAAAATTTAGCCAGGCTCAGATGTTTCTCTTTACTCTAGCCCAGACATACAGTATGAAGAACACGGACGATAGTTGTCCCATGTACTACACAGCCAGTACTTCCTGCAGCTCTTTTAATATTGCTGTAGGCCTTTTGGCAGCTTCCTTGACCAGTTTTCTGTTTTGTCTTTTCGTAAATTTTGGAGGGACATCCAGTTCTTGGTAATGTCACTGTTGTATCTCCACTTAATGATGACGGTCTTCACTGTGTTCCATGGCATATCTAATGCCTTGGAAATTCTTTGGTACCTTTCTCTTGACTGATACTGTGGACATGGCTTTTGCTGTAAGATGAGACTAAGAAAATGTCTGGAAAAGCCTACTAGAAGAGGGACATTATTTTAAAGTTTTATATTATTTTTTACGTTTTTTTTTTCAGTTGAGTTATACAGGTTATAGGTCACGTTAAAGGTGGAAAAGGTTTATCTTGGTCTCATTCTTTTTATACCACAAAAACGCATTTTTGGCATTTTGGGTCCTTATCACTAGAAGCGCAGAGCAGCGGTCATTTGACCGCAAGGGGGTAAAAAAAAAAAAAATACTTCACACTCGATCAATTTCCAGGACCCTCCTTTCAAGACTTTTCCTAGTTCTGTGAGCTTAATCACCCTGTATGCTTAAATTTTTATAATCGCACCAGTAAAAGCCAGTATAAAGCTATTTTGCTCTTATTTACGTGAAATCGCTGACAGCTGCGCAGCGGCATGACGTTTCCTGTCTTTTCCAACCTGCGATTCTCATTTCTCTCAGCAGATGGCGCAAGGAATCGTGCCAACTATCTATGCGTCATTCAGTGCGTATGTGTAACTATCTCAGGTTTCATTCCATATATGCAGTTTATATATATATATATATATATATATATATATATATATATATATATATATATAGCTTCAAATAGAATGAACAAACTAATAACATTTTCTCCATACGATGTAAAATTAAGTAGAGCTTTCCTTTTTGTTATAGTACGAAGCCCCTAGATGGACAAAGGAGGAGAAAAAACGGCAGAAAAAAGTCAAAAACTTTGGGTTATAATTCCAAACATGACTTGTTTTTTCCCTCTGACTTGTTTTTTCCCTCTTCCTTTGTCCCCTTAGAGACTCTGTAGTAGGTTTTCTCAGTTGAATATGAAAAAAAGATACCGCTTATTATCAACGCGGGAATGAATGGCGCATTGTCCAAGTGCAAGTTGATCTTGGAGCTAAACTATTTGCTTTGGGTGAAAGCACCATCTAGCGATCATTGTGTGTCAGCAGCAGCTTCCCATTCAAAACAATAGGCGGTCAAATGACCGCTGAACCGCGTTTTTAGTAGGTGACACTGGCGCGGCGCTTCTAGTGTTATTCATTACTACCGATTGTTCCTGAGGCAGACAGTAGGACACTCAGCTGGAAGGAGCTTCATGCGCTTGATTTGTCCACTAAACATCTGTGTTACTGCTTTCACATTTCGATTTCGACATATCAGAAAGAATTGTTTTGGTGTCTTTAGAAATGGCGAAGCTCTGCACAGAAGTATTCTGCACACGAGTCATTTCCTTCCACAATGAGTTTTAGCGATGTGTCCTCATTTTAATTTGTGCCGTTTTCCATACTTTCTCTTACTAGTGTGTACAGATATCAGTGTGTGTGGACGTCACACTAGCTTGGTGCTACCTGTGAAACCATGGCAACCTGGAGGAAACTAAAGATAGGAACATTGGGGAAAAGCAAGACATTTCCTAAACAGAAATGTCACTGATTTCACACTTGATGGGCAGAACAGTGTTGTGTAATGGCTTAGCATTCTAACAAGCCTTGTCGTAAGGCTCACAGGACATTTTTAGGACTTTGTATGGGTAGGGAACATATTAAAAAAAATAATTTATATTAAAAAAGTCAGAAAGTGCCAGTGCTAGCCACTCCACCACTTCTGGCAGCCCACCCCATCCCCTTCACATTACTCACATCTTTGCTGTTCTCCACATCTGATTCACTGCTGAAGTCCTCTGTATTCAGGTTCTCAAAGTCTGACTCTCCCATGGCAATAGGGACACGCACGGTCAGGTTAGGATTGTGGATGAAGGACATGCGGTCCTCGTCGATCATGTACTTCCCTACGCTGCTGCCAATGCCGCTGGTGGTGCCGTTGCCATTCTTGGCGAATTCGAGCTCACCACATTTGATGTCTACTCCCGTGTGATTGCCGATGATGTTAAGTTTCTTGTCATACATGTCATCCAAAGGCTTATCCTCGTCCTCCAGAGGTGACTTCTTCAGAACGTGAGCGACCAGCAACCGTGCGTGGATTTTGGCCCAGGCGATGCCCTTTTTAATCCGGATGACTGAGATCTGCAGGTTGTTCATTTCCCCATCATCATCAGTGGCGGCCAAATTATCAGCACTGAATGAGCTGAGCAGCAGAGCCAGGAACAGATTCAGTACCTGGAGAGGAGGAACAGAGGAGTCTCAGCAGGGCCAGGGTGTATCCTATAATACAATCAATATCTTAAAAAAAGATTAAGGGATGCATAACGGGGATTATGATAAGTACACTTGTCTACTTATCTCCAATCTCTTTACTGTCTTATTCCTGTCCCTGTGAATCCTTTCAAATACATGTATAACAGATTATATACATGCAAAAGATCTGCATATATACACTCACCTAAAGGATTATTAGGAACACCACACTAATACGGTGTTTGACCCCCTTTCGCCTTCAGAACTGCCTTAATTCTACATGACATTGATTAAACAAGGTGCTGAAAGCATTCTTTAGAAATGTTGGCCCATATTGATAGGACAGCATCTTGCAGTTGATGGAGATTTGGGGGATGCACATCCAGGGCACGAAGCTCCCGTTCCACCACATCCCAAAGATGCTCTATTGGGTTGAGATCTGGTGACTGTGGGGGCCGTTTTAGTACAGTGAACTCATTGTCATGTTTAAGAAACCAATTTGAAATGATTCGAGCTTTGTGACATGGTGCATTATCCTGCTGGAGGTAGCCATCAGAGGATGAGTACATGTTGGTCATGAAGGGATGGACATGGTCAGAAACAATGCTCAGGTAGCCCGTGGCATTTAAACGATGCCCAATTGGTACTAAGGGGCCTAAAGTGTGCCAAGAAAACATCCCCCACACCATTACACCACCACCACCAGCCTGCACAGTGGTAACAAGGCATGATGGATCCATGTTCTCATTTTGTTTACGCCAAATTCTGACTCTACCATTTGAACGTCTCAACAGAAATCGAGACTCATCAGACCAGGCAACATTTTTCCAGTCTTCAACTGTTTCAATTTTGGTGAACTGGTGCAAAATGTAGATTGAGCAGATTGTGAAATACTCAGACCGGCCCGTCTGGCACCAACAACCATGCCACGCTCAAAATTGCTTAAATCACCTTTCTCTCCCATTCTGACATTCAGTTTGGAGTTCAGGAGATTGTCTTGACCAGGACCACACCCCTAAATGCATTGAAGCAACTGCCATGTGATTGGTTGATTAGATAATTGCATTAAGGAGAAATTGAACAGGTGTTCTAATAATCCTTTAGGTGAGTGTATATATACAGTATGTACAGCTCATACATGACTTTAAATAATTGTAACATCTGTCAAGCTGACAAGAGTTTTTTGTGCACTTTCCTTAAATAAAGTGTGAGAATGTATAGAAAGAGTCAGGTTTAAACTCACCACTAAGTTTCCAATGACCATGACCATCATGAAGACGGTCAGGCACATGGTCTGTCCCGCCACCTCCATGCAGTCCCACATGGTCTCGATCCATTCTCCACACAGCACGCGGAACACAATAAGGAAGGAGTGGAAGAAGTCGTGCATGTGCCAGCGTGGCAGGTCGCAGTCTGAGGCGATTTTACACACACAGTCCTTGTAGCTCTTCCCAAACAGCTGCATACCCACCACGGCAAAGATGAAGACAATGATGGCCAGCACCAGGGTCAGGTTTCCCAGGGCACCCACCGAGTTCCCGATGATCTTGATCAGCATGTTCAGAGTGGGCCATGACTTCGCCAGTTTGAAGACCCTGAGCTGAAGGAGGACAGAAGGGTAAGGGGAAATGCAAACGTGTCTTCTGAGGGCCAGGGATCAAGTCATTATTAACAACCAGTTGTACCTGCCTTCTTGTATGATTTTCTCTGGCGATTTTGTGTTGTATGGTTTGTACGGCTTCTAAAATGGCCAGAATATGGTTTAAGTAAATCTCCAAAATAAACATTTATATCCTGTTTAACTGATGGCCTTCAATTATCTTACCCTGTTACCCCGCTCCCAGAGACACCTCTAAAACCAGTGGATGAAGCTTATGAGACGACTATATCGACTGACTGCTGAGTGAATCGAGCACATGGAAGTTTATTGTAGACATTAATGAAGTACATTGTAGATTTTAATAAACGTCCGGGTAGGCAGGTCTGCAGGTTGTTGCAGAAACATTCTACATTTGTGTACCATCAGTAGTTGTGTAGCACCATGTGGGAAACGTTAAAGCTTTAAATTAGTTTTCAGTACATGAAGCCATTGCGGAGATGCACAGTGGCTGGCTTCCTGTTCGGCACCTCTCGGGTCAATTCCAGTACCACGTTAAAGGAATATAAGAACAATTATTTCAATTATTTGTTTTTTTCTTTTGATTTAGATTGATTGAGTAAGTATATCTTTAGCAGAACTACAAATAATGCTTTTAAGGCTTTTCTGTTTATTGTTTATCAAAGATTTTACGGAAGTAAGAAATTTGTATCTAAGCTAGCAAGAGTAAGGAGTTGAAATGTGAAATACCATGCTGTAGTGCCCCCTTGAGGCCAATCAGTCTGCACCCCAGACATAACACTAATTCCCCAATTCCGTCAATTGTTTTTGGTGCAGAAGAGCAATCCTTTGTTTATTTTTATTAAATAACCATGAAGCAGATACACATACTTCACCTAATTCTGATCAAATCTATAAAAAGTGCAAAAACACAAATCCACACTCACCAATCTGAAGGATCTCAGCACTGACAGTCCCTCAACATCAGCGAGCCCCAACTCCACCAAGCTCAGGCTCACGATGAAGCCATCGAATATGTTCCAGCCCTCCTGGAAGTAGTAATACGGATCCATGGCTATCAGCTTCGCAAACATCTCAGCTGTAAAAATACCCGTGAAGACCTGAACACGGAAAAACAGAGTGTAAGACAATCAACTTTCTTCACCATACAGACATCCTGATAAAAACCACAGCTCAATATGGCGATGTCCCGTGTCCTGGCTGGTCAGAAGGTGTTGATTAATTCTCTATAACATTAGCTCAGACACTTCTTTGTGGTTTCTCTGTTACATGTCAAGCCATGATTTTGTTTCATTAAACAAGAGAAAGACAGACAATAATAAGAGGCTGGTAAGGGAATAAGTCTTTATACGAGACAGACAGACAGACAGACAGACAGACAGACAGACAGACAGACAGACAGATAGATAGATAGATAGATAGATAGATAGATAGACAGACAGACAGACAGACAGACAGACAGACAGACAGACAGATAGATAGATAGATAGAGCCAAGCTGTAGTGCGGACTGGGTATTCGGCTGTGGCGACCCCTTGCCGGGAGCAGCCGAAAGAACAACAACAACAACATAGATAGATCGATACCAGTAGCTGTACTGTATATCGTAGCTATATACTGTTTATAACTTTTTAACCAATGTTAAAATAAACCCTAAACAGTGTAATAGTATCATGTTCTTTATCATACAAATGATTCAATTGTTATTAGCCTGTTGTAAAACAAGAGGAACAACACACTGGAGAACATGCTGAACTCTGGGTAGTAACAGTAACTCTGGTGTGTTATTACACCACTGAAGGTTATTAGGACGTTAGCAGACAGAATCAGAATGAATCATGGGAAAGGGACCAGTAGTTTAATTACTGTACCACAACTACGGTGGCTCTGAAGTGCAAAACAAATAAACAAAACTGAAAACAAAAAAACTAAACTGAAAACAAAATATCAAAACCCAAAACCCAAAACTTGAACAAACATCATGGATGCACATTCGGTGCTGTTCTTTATTTCTAGCTCATGTCACCTCAGGAAGCTTTTTCTTGGTACTATTAGCTCTGGATTGTTCTGTAAAGCCTGCGCTGTGACACTGTCCATTAATAAAAGAAAAATGTTAAATTTGCTTTTGGAATCTCAATTCATTGTGACTTCATTTCAGCGAAACTTGTAGTGACCCTGTGAAAGTGAGGTCTCCTGTGCCATTTACCCCCTAAAGTGACCACAACCAGTTAGTCCACACTGCGCTTTTGAGAATACGATCTGACTCACCAGATTTCCTACAGACAAAACTTCTTCAAACGCAGGAGTCATGGGGTAGTGCTCCATGGCCATGAACACGGTGTTCAGCACGATACATATAGTGATGGCCAAATCCACAAATGGGTCCATGACTATCAGATTAACAATCTCCTTGATTTTTACCCAGAGGGGACAGCATTCCCAGATCAGGAAGGTGTTGGCAAACTTGTACCAGCATGGAGGACACTTTCTCTGAGACTCCTCCAGCTCTGTGTGAGGAACAGCAAAGGAAATACAGGGTTTAGAAAAGGAGATTAAGAATCTAAAGATGAGAATGCTGAAAAGGAAAGTAAGGTGCAGTACCCTCCACTAGGGTGTTGGTGATGACGGTCATCACGCTGTTAGCTCGCTCTTTACGTCCGAACGAAGTGTTTAGCTGATCCACAGACACCATGAGAGAGCCTGAGTGTTTCCTCTTCATGTCCACCTCAGTAGTCTGTACAAGAGAGGGAGGAATGAGGAAAAAGCAAACACACCCACGTATACACAGTGACAGCAGCACTGGAACACACGCACACACACACACACAAGGACAGCATGAGATTCACCTGCATCCTCTTCATCACATCAAAACGCAAGCATCTCTCCATCCCTGAGCTTCCTCCCACACACCTGACTCGACATCTCCTCGCTTCACTCCAGCTAATCCTCATCACGCTACCCTTCTACACAAATAGTAACTGTAGGGAGCATTCTCCTGATGGCACGTTGAATTGGACTGAATTGAAGAAATGAATGTCAACGGTGTCACACAGGGTTAATGCAGGCACTTCCAGCTAAATTCAAACTTGAACCACAACACACAGGTACTCTCTATCTTCCCCTCTCTCTCTCTATCCTACATCCCATCCTATACAGGGTGGTGAGACCTGCTGACAAACTGAGAGAGAAAATCTCTTACTAGTATTTATCTTACTAATAAAGGCTTTCTCAAGAACTGAATTAAAACATCTGATGATTTTTACTGGCTGTTTATGATCTCCACAAAATGCACCCTTCCTAATAAAGATATGCATTTGTCCCTATTTATCAGCTCCTGTATCCCGTTCATCCCGCCCACACCCCGTCTCCATTGAAAAGGACAGAGCAGCACTCGGAGACTTTAGCACAGTCCGTCCTCCATTTTTAAACAAGCTCCTACACTTCAGTATCTCCATTCCTGCTGAGCTGGTCTACCTGAGGAACAGCGCTTCGGGCTTTAGTCATCGCTGCACGGTTGCCAGATTGACTGATTTTACACTGCTGTCCAAATCACCATGTCACCAAGTCAACATGCATGACCATGCACACAGTGGGACAGGAGGTTAATTCAAAGACTTAAAGGCCCAGCTTCCACACAAACACACACACACACACACACACACACACACACACACACACGTCCATCACCAACACATTTTACTGCTGAACTAATGCTGTGTATGGACTGTACAGCAAATACGTCTTAAATTATTAACCGGTATGTAGGACAGTAATGTGGTGAACTGATTTAAAGGTATCTTTTCCCGTGTAAACAACGGGACACTGTTTGTCAATCACCTTACAATTTGTTTTTGAAACTGATCATTTCCCGTTGTTTTAATTTAAATAAATCCCCGTGTAGGAATTCAGAGCCGAATTACAGACGTAGTCATACAGAAAACAGATGATGCAGAACTGCTGTGTGTCGACTGTACGAGCTCCGGGATCACAGATGGTGGTCAGTGTGGTGGTGATGGTGTTGGTTTGAGCTGCGTGGAGACTGGGCCTGAGGTTATGCCTCAACCGGAGACGATAAAAGAGGCGAAGCCTGGATAGAGAGTATAAGGATGTCAGTCTGTCATGCTAGCTAAGATGGGGAAAATGTTACTGGAAAGGTTGGGAAAAGATTCAGCTGCATCATGTTTAATCTGAAGAAGGTAAGGACAGGAAGAGAAGTTCGAAAGTTAAGGGAAGGACAGGAGGAGCAGGAGGAAATGTAAAATGGTGGACTATATGATAGCGCCAGAAGGTATAGTATGGGGAGAAGTATAAATAATAATA
>NC_071105.1:702500-715000 GCF_024256425.1 Clarias gariepinus
ATGTGCGCAGGTAATGCACAGAAACAGAAACTAAGCCGAGCACAGGTCGAGGAGTCTGACTCAGCTGTGATAGTAACCTCAGGAAATAAACAGTCATACACTTGGCCATGCAGAAGAAACACGAGACAACAACGGGACGGGACAGGACAGACGAATCTTTAACCGGTGGTCATCTAACCCAAATAACACAGAAATAAAAAAAAATAATAATAATAAAATGGATGTGTCTTTCTATAAATATTTAAAATTGTAGTTAGAGTTAGTGCAGACAGATGAGCAGACAAACACCTGGTCTGATCTCTGAGCTGAAGCCTGATGCACTCCATCTAATCTTCAGGGTGACATGAACAATGACTCAGCAAAAATGCACCCTAATGCACATAGCAGAGGAGGGAGAACAACAGAACCGAGCCGAGCCGAGCGGTGCTGGGAGGAACCGGGTTCTTCTACAGACTTATCTACAGATCCACAGACTAATCACCACAACATAGGGAAGGAAGGAAGGATGGAAGGCAAGAAGGTCACACAAAGGAAAGAAGAAAATAAGAAAGGTGTAAACTGGATGGAAGGAAAAAAACAAAATCAAAGAAAGAAATGAGAGAAGGAAAGAAAGACAACCAAGGAAGAAAGGAGTGGAGCAAGCAAGGAAGGAAGAGATTATGCAAGGTTAAAATAAAAAGGGAGAAGGAAGGAAGAAGGAAAATACAAAGGAAGGAAAGAGGGAAGGGAGAGAGGAAGGAGGGCGAGGGTGTTTTCAGTCTGCTCAGGAACCCTTATGGAGTGTGAGAGGGGGTTAACCTCCTCACCCTGGGACGGGGACTCACACCATAAACATAATAGAGTGTCTCCAGCTTGAGTGCAAAACTCCTTCTGCTGTAATCACTTCTATTTTTTCACAGATACCCTTAGTGCCCCGTACCTGGTTCATGATGGAGGTCTTTCTGCCCAGACGGTTGTCAGGGAAACGGAAGCGACTCCTCTTGCTGCCGTCGTCTGACTCAGATTTGACCACCTTCTCGCTGTCTCCCTTCTCCTTCTCCTGCTCTTTTCTCCACTTTTTCTTCCTGTTCCGTCGCTCCTTCGCACTTTTGGAGCTCAGCTTGGAAACCTCTGAAGAGCTGCGTGACAGACGTCCGCCTCTGTCATCCTCCACGGCATCCTCGGACACGGTGCCTGCTGACGTGGCCATGGCTTGGGCCTGAAATCCAAGTAAGTGTAAATGTAAGACTCCACTAATACTGGGTAAACCACAGCCCTAAGGTGTTCTACTGGAAGACCACTGAAGAACACTGGACTCCTTGTCAGGGTCAGGAAACCAGTTTGAGATGACTTTGTGACATGGTGCATCACCGTGCTGGAAGCAGCCATTAGGAGATGGTCGTCATAGAAACACTCAAACCACGACATGTGGCAGAAACAATCACGCTGCAGTCAGAGTGCCATGTGGGCAACCTTTAATATTTTGCACACGACACATTCTTTTGTTTACAGGCATAGAGATACACTCAAAAAAATCAACATGTACAGTACAGTACCTGTTACACGTACTAAAATGTAATATGTGTTTTGTACATAATCATAAAAACATAAACATGTTATGTTGTATTTGCGTGAAATTTAACAACTTAACATGTATAAGATTCTATCATGTTGAGATAAACCAAAGAGATCTTGTCACTATGAAAACCGGAAATATCGCGAGAAGACATCGCGAGAAGAGAACACAGCGTGTTGAGAAGACAAACGTGTGGCAGGCGTGTGGAAAAGGTCAGCAGGAATTAATGCTGAAAGAAAGTCGTTAAATCAGGTGGAAATTCTTTCCATAATTTAATTAAGTTCATTTAACGAGTTATTTTTTTTGAGTGTACTGTAGTAGTAGAATGAGCTTCGATCTAGCCCCACCCTTGAATCAGTGCTCACCTGCGCCTCCTCCTGCTGTTTCTTGAGCTGCTCCAACATGGCTTTAAACTCTTCCTCTTTCTGCTGGGCCTCCTCCATGGTGGCCTGGTTCTGTTCCTCGTAGGCCATGGCCACCACAGCCAGGATCAGATTCACCAGATAGAAGGAACCCACAAAGATCACCAGCACGAAGAAGATCATGTAGGTCTTTCCTGCAGCTCGAAGTGTCTAAGGCAGTAAGTCAGTAAGAACAAAGTTAAAGAAGTTAAAGTAATGACGTACCGTAGACTTCTCACGACACTGTGGCTCGGGAACACATCCCTAATGTTCTTCTGTCACTACGTACCAGGGCAGAGTTTGGTCCCCATTCTTCACACCTCAGTCGAGTTCATAAAAAGTGTACAGTGGTGTGAAAAACTATTTGCCCCCTTCCTGATTTCTTATTCTTTTGCATGTTGTCACACTTAAATGTTTCTGCTCATCAAAAACCGTTAACTATTAGTCAAAGATAACATAATTGAACACAAAATGCAGTTTTTAAATGAAGGTTTACGTTATTAAGGGAGAAAAAAAACTCCAAACCTACATGGCGCTGTGTGAAAAAATGATTGCCCCCCTTATTAAAAAATAACTTAACTGTGGTTTATCACACCTGAGTTCAATTTCTGTAGTCACCCCCAGGCCTGATTACTGCCACACCTGTTTCAAGCAAGAAATCACTTAAATAGGAGCTACCTGACACAGAGAAGTAGACCAAAAGCACCTCAAAAGCTAGACTTCATGCCAAAATCCAAAGAAATTCAGGAACAAATGAGAAAAAAAGTAATTGAGATCTATCAGTCTGGTAAAGGTTATAAAGCCATTTCTAAAGCTTTGGGACTCCAGCGAACCACAGTGAGAGCCATTATCCACAAATGGCAAAAACATGGAACAGTGGTGAACCTTCCCAGGAGTGGCCGGCCGACCAAAATTACCCCAAGAGCACAGAGACAACTAATCCGAGAGGCCACAAAAGACCCCAGGACAACATCTAAAGAACTGCAGGCCTCACTTGCCTCAATTTAGGTCAGTGTTCACGACTCCACCATAAGAAAGAGACTGGGCAGAAACGGCCTGCATGGCAGATTTCCAAAGCGCAAACCACTTTTAATCAAAAAGAACATTAAGGCTCGCCAAGACTTTTGGGAAAATACCTTGTGGACCGACGAGACAAAAGTTGAACTTTTTGGAAGGTGCGTGTCCCGTTACATCTGGTGTAAAAGTAACACAGCATTTCAGAAAAAGAACATCATACCAACAGTAAAATATGGTGGTGGTAGTGTGATGGTCTGGAGTTGTTTTGCTGCTTCAGGACCTGGAAGGCTTGCTGTGATAGATGGAACCATGAATTCTACTGTCTACCAAAAAATCCTGAAGGAGAATGTCCGGCCATCTGTTCGTCAACTCCAGCTGAAGCGATCTTGGGTGCTGCAGCAGGACAATGACCCAAAACACACCAGCAAATCCACCTCTGAATGGCTGAAGAAAAACAAAATGAAGACTTTGAAGTGGCCTAGTCAAAGTCCTGACCTGAATCCTATTGAGATGTTGTGGCATGACCTTAAAAAGGCGGTTCATGCTAGAAAACCCTCAAATAAAGCTGAATTACAACAATTCTGCAAAGATGAGTGGGCCAAAATTCCTCCAGAGCGCTGTAAAAGACTTGTTGCAAGTTATCGCAAACGCTTGATTGCAGTTATTACTGCTAAGGGTGGCCCAACCAGTTATTAGGTTCAGGGGGCAATTACTTTTTCACACAGAGCCATGTAGGTTTGGATTTTTTTTTCTCCCTAAATAATAAAAACCATCATTTGAAAACTGCATTTTGTGTTTACTTGTGTTATCTTTGACTAATAGTTAAATGTGTTTGATGATCAGAAACATTTTGTGTGACAAACATGCAAAAGAATAAGAAATCAGGAAGGGGGCAAATAGTTTTTCACACCACTGTATGTAGCATTATAATATGAATGTACGGTCATCTGCTACATGGGACGGTCACCTTCACAATCTGGGACAGTTTTCTTTGCAGCATCTTTTTTTAGTATTGTTTGCATTTTCACTTCCTTGTTTATTCAGGTTATTATAAGGTTTGAAAGGTTTGAAAAGGTTTTTGTTTTCGTGGACACTGTTTTAGTGTAAAATGTCAAACTAAATGCACATAATGAATAATCTACACACAGGTGATTTAAATATGGAGCTCACAATAAAAATAAATAAATAATAATAAATCCACTTCATTAGCTGCGGAGCTCGACTCTGAACACCAGGAGCTTGTGCAGAGCTGAAGGAGAGCTGAAGGAGAGCTGAAGGAGAGCTGAAGGAGAGCTGAAGGAGAGCTGAAGGAGTTGAGGCGAGACGCGAGCACGTACCAGCTGGTACAGGTTCTCCCAGAAGTCCTGTGTCATGAGTCTGAAGAGAGCGAGGAACGCCCAGCCGAACGAGTCGAAGCTGGTGTAGCCATAGTTAGGGTTACGGCCCGCCTTCATACACGTGTAACCCTCTGGACAGCGCCTACACACACACACACACACACACACACACACACACACACACACACACACACAGAGCAATATGTTTCAGGTGTTATTTGAGTTCAGGACTCCTCACTACTTTCTTCTTTATTGAAGTAAATGTTTCATGTTTGTGTTTGTTACACACTCCTGTACAGAGAGCAATGCTAATCCGTTAGCTTCTCCCAAAGACATTTGGATTTAAGATCAAAAGATGAGTATGATCAGACATGAGTACCACGGCACCTTGTTCTGTCAGACTGAGTGTGTGTGACCTGCGACCAGTTAAACATGAAGACCCGCCAGCTGCTGTGTGTCTAAAGCATTCTGACGTGTGGGGTCAGGGGTCACTCAGTGGTTAAGGCATTGGACTGCGGTTCGGAAGGTCACAGGTTCAAACCCCACGACCACCAGGTTACCACTGTTTGGATAAGGGCGTCTGCCACATGCCGTAACGTTAATGTAACACACACACACACACACACTACAGGTGATCGGGGGAGGGAGGGACTGGCGAGGAGAGGAGCCTGGTGGAGAAACGTCACACACACACACACACACACCTGAGAGCCGGAGAGTCGGGGCTCACCGCAGCACTGAAGGTGAGAGACACACACTCAGTTACTGACTTCAGTCTGCTGTCTGTTCCAATACTTTTGCCCACCTAGCTGTAATTATTCACGCTTTAGCCTCAAACCCAAACGCCTTTACTGAATAGCAAAAGCAGTTGTTCTAATACTTTGGGAGGAGTGTGTGTGTGTGTGTGTGTGTGTGTGTGTGTGTGTGTGTGTCTGACCCAGAATCAGAGCTGTTTCCACACAGTAACGCGTCTCCTCCAATCGGCAGGAAGTAGAAATTTGCTGAAACAAGAAATGAATAAAGGAAATACATCATTATTTAACTTTTTACACACACACACACACACACACACACACACACACACAGTCTGCCGGACTCACTATAGCAATTCCACTCACTATCATTCATGATGTATTCCTCGAAGTCGAATCCCCTGCTGCCGTTGGACAGGTAGGTGATGGTGTCGTTGCTCAGGGGCCAGAACACACACTTCTGCCGCAGGTTCCCCATGAAGAGCTGCAGACCGATGAGCGCAAACACACTGAGACAGAACACCGTCAGGATCATCACGTCCGAGAGCTTCTTCACTGACTGGATCAGAGCGCCCACGATGGTCTTTAGCCCTGAGACACACACACACACACACACACACACACACACACACACACACACACACACCATGTACCAGCATATACACATAAACACTACAATAACAATCATAAATAGGACATCTAACATAACGGCATCATAACACACACCCTCGCGCACACACACACACACACACACACACACACTTCTAATCTAATAAAATCAGACTGATCTGAGTTTAGAGCTTAGAATTAAAAATAAATCATTAACACACACATATTAACTCACTCTTCTTTCTTTATTACAAATATTCATTCAAAATCTCCCCCTCTCTCTCTCTCTCTCTCACACACACACACACACACACACACACACACACACGCACACAGAACATTTAAGATTTTGGGCTTGTAATAATTCTGAGAGGTTTACACAAATAATAAACAAAATGAAATACTCCATTGTCTGATCAGGGCTCACACACCCTCACACACACACACACCCTCGCGCACACACACACGCACACACACACACACTTTCCAGCTTTAGTGCTGAAGTTGATTCCAGTAAGTTTGTTAATGAACATCTGGATCACAGCTGGCCGTAATAAGGTTGATCTAAAGACGAAGTGACTCTCCTGTGATCCTGAATCATTCTGTAACTCTGCAGAAAATTTAGAGCTTTTTTTAAATAAAACAATGTTTTTATGACATTTCAGAACAGTGTAATGGGGTGTTGGGGGGGGAAGACTTTTGCACAGTACTGTATCTGGGATTATATAGGGGTGGATCCCCGGAGCTGAAGTGGCTCAATGTCACGTGACCCGGAGTTTTCTTTAATGTAACTGTGACAAGCTGTGTGTGACATTAAATAATTAGGTTTAAAAAGTCTTAATCAAGTCTAAAAAATACAGTTTTTTACAAAGTTTATATTTTATGAATGATGAAAAGATTTAAAATATAAATCAGATTTATTTCATTAAAAAATGTTTTAAAATGATAATCAAATTAAACATTTGTTCAGCTTCACACACACACACACACACACACACACACACATACACACACATACACACACACACACTACCGCTCTAAAGTTTTAGAACACTTTCTAACTCCATGATGGTTCCTGATTTTTATTTCTTTCTACATTGTAAAGGAATGCTGAAGGCGTCCAAAAAATGCATTAATCTCCTTTGAACAGTTAATGGTGAGATGTTTCTGCTACTTCTGCTCTGTAAAGACTTCATAACGCCTCTAATCTGAGGGGCTGTTAATTGGTCATTTTTCATGACCCTAAATGAACTTCTGGTCTGAGACAGAGGTAGGTTTTGGTCTCGCCCTCCTGGGACGGCCTTCATGAGAGACAGTTTCATTATGGTGCTTGACGGATTTTGCAAATGCACTTGACAATACTGTTCTTGCAAGAACTATTACAGAAAGGCCGACCTCTGTGTCTTAAAATAACAACTAACTGTTGTTTTTGTTGTTGTTACGTAATTACCTAATTCCATATGTGTTATTTTATAGTTTTGAAATCTACAGTATTGTTGTAGAATGTAGAAAATAAATCACTAAACAAAAACAAAGAAATTTGCAAGTGTTCTAAAACTTTTGAACGGTAGTGTATATACAGTATATACACACACACACATATATACACACACATACATTTTTATTTATTTATTTTTACATGAAAAACTATTTTACAGTAAATACTCTTTAGATGATGTAAAATCTAGATATCTGTGTAGAAATAAGAATGGTGTTGTGTTTATGGGGTGTTTAATTACAGAGCTTTAGGGTGCGTTTCACTTGACCAGTGTGACCAGTGTGACCAGTGTAAACGCCACCATCCGAACCCCAGTGCCACCAAGCAAGTGTACCAAGACGCTTTAGACTTTGGACCCTGTGGCACCAAACTGTAACTCTCTTTATAACAACACCAGTCGAGCTCGATTTAAACTCGCTTTTAACTTGGTTAGCTGTGCTATGCTAGCATCGTCTAATAACGCGGAGGTGTACAGTATGTTTCTCCCTGACTTCTTTATCCAGTCCCAAAAAGTGATAGCGTTATAATTAAAACCTTTATTAAAGCTGGTAAAATCTGTACATACAGAAATCCTGAGCAGAAGTCTTCAGGGTTTTATGTGTTTAATGTAGAACTTGTGAAATTAATGTGTTTTACTGAATGTTTGGAATAAAAGGAACTTCAGATTCACAGGTAAAGGTCTGTTTGTGCTTTAAATCCATATTTCATTAATTCATAATTTATTAAGAAATCTATTTAAATGATCTCCTTTACAGAAGTCAGTCCACGTGTGGTGCCGAATCAATGCAGAGATTTTCACTCCCTCTTTATAGTGTGTGTGTGTGTGTGTGTGTGTGTGTGTGTGTGTGTGTGTGTGTGTGTATGTGTGTGAGTGTGTGTGAGTGAGTGTAAGAGCTCGAAGAGACACATGGAGAGACACTTAATGTTTAGTATCAGGGTGGGTAATGCAGAAAATAAATAATAAATTATATCATGATACTTTACGGCATTTGTTTCTAATTTCTTAAAAATAAATAAATAAATAAAAACCAGCAGCATTCACAAATAATCTAAAAATATTTAAAGATATTACTTGAAAAGAGAAATACCTTAAATAATAGATGAAGTTTTATAATTGTAGAATTTACAGTCAAGAACTAATTTTAAAAGAAGTAAAGCTAAAAGTGCAGGCCGTGTTTTTAATCATGATATAGTGGTGTTGAATCACCCAGCCCCGGTTTAATATCCAACACAACGTGCAGCAGGACACCGAGAGGCCGAGAGCAAAGACACACACAGAGAGAGAGAGAGAGAGAGAGAGAGAGAGGACAGGCAGAGGGGAGGAAGGGTCACATGCAGGTCATTTAAACGCCAAGGCTGAAGGCAGCAACATCATTATCACCCCATCGTCATGGTGACAATGCCTTTTTAACCAATCATTCATATCCAGAGAGCATCGACCCCCCCTTCAAGATCACTTCCGGTTTGAGAGACACCAGATAGATGAAAGGCAAAATATTACACTTTTATTAAGGTACAGTATTAAAAGTCTTGGTATTAAACCATTAGCTGTATTCGCTCAACAGTAAACACAATAATCAACCAAATTCCACTAGAAACATAAGCCTTAAACTCTGATGTCTCTCGCTTTACTCTCCACTCTGAGTTCTTAAAAAAAAAAAAAGAAAAAGGAGGGATTTCTTTATTTATAAATATATTTTGTACAAAAAATATAAATATAGGATGCAGAAATTTAAGGAGAAGCCAGTCATTAATAAGAAGTCAAAAGCAGGAGTCTCAGGAGGCATCATGCAGCAGAGATGTGTAGGGTTAGGCTTGGCAGTCTTATTCAGCGTGTTTTATTAGCCATAAACACTCGCTACTGATGTCTGATAACCACGTGTTGTCACGTCGACATGTTGCAATGAAATGCACACACACACACACACACACACACACACACACACACATGAACACACCCTGATTGGTTTCATTAGAATGTTGTGTTAGTGTTTGTTGTTACATTGTACATTTGGAACTAAATTTGACAAACACTCAATGTACACACCAGGGAACACAAATATACACAGTGTGTCTTAGAACCCTAAAAGTGGTTCCTTGTGTGATAAGAAGTTCTGAGATTACATCCTGAGGCCATGAGATAATGAAATAGGAACATGAGATAATATATCGAGGTCATGAGATAAAATATCAAGGCAATGATAAATAATAAATAGTATTTAGGCCATGAGATAACATTGAGGCCATGTGGCGAATGACTAAGGACATTAGACGACATACTGAGGCCAATAGATTAAGGAGATATCATGGAATAATATATTAAAGCTGTGACAAAATTGGTAGAGGCCATGGGATAATATACTGAGGTCTCGAGATAATATATAAAGGCCATGAGATAATGTACCGAGGTCTCGAGATAATATATAAAGGCCATGAGATAATATACTGAGGTTTCGAGATAATATATAAAGGCCATGAGATAATATACTGAGGTTTCGAGATAATATATAAAGGCCATGAGATAATGTACTGAGGTCTCGAGATAATATATAAAGGCTGTGAGATAATATACTGAGGTCTCGAGATAATATATAAAGGCCATGAGATAATATACTGAGGTCTCGAGATAATATATAAAGGCCATGAGATAATGTACCGAGGTCTCGAGATAATATATAAAGGCCATAAGATAATGTACTGAGGGCATGAGATAATATATAAAGGCCATGAGATAATGCCCTCAGTACATTATCTCATGCCCTCAGTACATTATCTCATGCCCTCAGTACATGAGATAATATATAAAGGCTGTGAGATAATGTACTGAGGGCATGAGATAATATATAAAGGCTGTGAGATAATGTACTGAGGGCATGAGATAATATATAAAGGCCATGAGATAATGTACTGAGGTCTCGAGATAATATATAAAGGCCATGAGATAATGTACTGAGGGCATGAGATAATATATAAAGGCTGTGAGATAATATACTGAGGTCTCGAGATAATATATAAAGGCCATGAGATAATATACTGAGGTCTCGAGATAATATATAAAGGCCATGAGATAATATACTGAGGTCTCGAGATAATATATAAAGGCTGTGAGATAATATACTGAGGTCTCGAGATAATATATAAAGGCCATGAGATAATGTACTGAGGGCATGAGATAATATATAAAGGCCATAAGATAATGTACTGAGGGCATGAGATAATATATAAAGGCCATAAGATAATGTACTGAGGGCATGAGATAATATATAAAGGCCATGAGATAATGTACTGAGGGCATGAGATAATGTACTGAGGGCATGAGATAATATATAAAGGCCATGAGATAATGTACTGAGGGCATGAGATAATATATAAAGGCTGTGAGATAATGTACTGAGGGCATGAGATAATATATAAAGGCCATGAGATAATGTACTAAAGTCTTGAAATAATATATAAAGGCCATGAGATATTGTACTAAGGTCTTGAGATAATATATAAAGGCCATGATATATTGTACTAAGGTCTTGAGATAATATATAAAGGCCATGGGATATTGTACAAAGGTCTTGAGAAAATATATAAAGGCCATGAGATAATGTACTGAGGGCATGAGATAATAAATAAAGGCCATGAGATATTGTACTAAGGTCTTGAGATAATATATAAAGGCCATGAGATATTGTACTAAGGTCTTGAGATAATATATAAAGGCCATGAGATAATGTACTAAAGTCTTGAAATAATATATAAAGGCCATGAGATATTGTACTAAGGTCTTGAGATAATATATAAAGGCCATGATATATTGTACTAAGGTCTTGAGATAATATATAAAGGCCATGGGATATTGTACTAAGGTCTTGAGATAATATATAAAGGCCATGAGATAATGTACTGAGGGCATGAGATAATAAATAAAGGCCATGAGATATTGTACTAAGGTCTTGAGATAATATATAAAGGCCATGAGATATTGTACTAAGGTTCTTGAGATAATATATAAAGGCCATGAGATAATATACTGAGGTCTCGAGATAATATATAAAGGCTGTGAGATAATGTACTGACGGCATAAGATAATATATAAAGGCCATGAGATAATGTACTGAGGTCTCGAGATAATATATAAAGGCCATGAGATAATGTACCGAGGTCTCGAGATAATATATAAAGGCCATGAGATAATATACCGAGGTCTCGAGATAATATATAAAGGCCATGAGATAATGTACTGAGGTCTCGAGATAATATATAAAGGCCGTGAGATAATGTACTGAGGTACTGAGGTAATGTACCGAGGTCTCGAGATAATATATAAAGGCCATGAGATAATGTACTGATGGCATGAGATAATATATAAAGGCCATGAGATAATATACTGAGGTCTCGAGATAATATATAAAGGCCATGAGATAATGTACTGAGGGCATGAGATAATATATAAAGGCCATGAGATAATGTACTGAGGGCATGAGATAATATATAAAGGCTGTGAGATAATGTACTGACGGCATGAGATAATATATAAAGGCCATGACATAATGTACTGAGGGCATGAGATAATATATAAAGGCCATGAGATAATATACTGAGGTCTCGAGATAATATATAAAGGCTGTGAGATAATGTACTGACGGCATGAAATAATATATAAAGGCCATGAGATAATGTACTGAGGGCATGAGATAATATATAAAGGGCATAAGATATTGTACTTAGGTCTTGAGATAATATATAAAGGCCATGAGATATTGTACTAAGGGCATGAGATAATATATAAAGGCCATGAAATATTGTACTAAGGTCTTGAGATAATATATAAAGGCCATGAGATAATGTACTGAGGGCATGAGATAATATATAAAGGCCATGAGATAATGTACTGAGGGCATGAGATAATATATAAAGGCCGTGAGATAATGTACTGAGGGCATGAGATAATATATAAAGGCTGTGAGATAATGTACTGACGGCATGAGATAATATATAAAGGCCATGAGATAATGTACTAAGGTCTTGAGATAATATATAAAGGCCATGAGATATTGTACTAAGGTCTTGAGATAATATATAAAGGCCATGATATATTGTACTAAGGTCTTGAGATAATATATAAAGGCCATGGGATATTGTACTAAGGTCTTGAGATAATATATAAAGGCCATGAGATAATGTACTGAGGGCATGAGATAATAAATAAAGGCCATGAGATATTGTACTAAGGTCTTGAGATAATATATAAAGGCCATGAGATATTGTACTAAGGTCTTGAGATAATATATAAAGGCCATGAGATAATATACTGAGGTCTCGAGATAATATATAAAGGCT
>NC_071105.1:722500-737500 GCF_024256425.1 Clarias gariepinus
TGTATCTCTTCAGTTCTGCCCTTCAGGAGGGATTCCCTACGGTCCCAAAAAACTGATCCCCAACTGGAGATCAGAGAAGATCAGAGCGAGATGGTCAGGAGGCTCAGGGGTTGCTTGAAGGTGGAGTGTAGAGGTGTGGGCGTGGTTCATGGACCTCGAGGACTTCTTATTGGATCAAAGACTCCAAAATATCTTCAATAAGGTCACGACATATGTCCTGTAAACCCATGGTGGGGAGCGAGTCCGCCGAAATGGCTAAACCACACTAAACTGTGTACTTTAGTCTAATTTTAATTGATTTTTTATAATATATTAAAGAAAAAGTGTTTGTTTGTTTGTTTGTTTATCCATGACCTTACCCAGTTACTGATTCTTTAAAAATAAGTCATTAAGATTTAGTTCTGCACCATTTACAGCACATCCTGTAGATATGAATAGAGCACGGCATGTTTTCTGCTGAAACCTGCATTGGGTCATTAACATCATCATCACCGCACTGATTGCTAAGGTCAAAGGGCAAGAGTGGATGAAGTTTATGCTGACGGTTTGATCCGAGTTTTTTTTCCCCATGAGTCATCAGTAAGTGAAATGGACACACAGAGAGCCACGTCTATAAAACTTTAAGAGCCGTAGATAAGGAAGCACTCTAATCATCAAAAAAAAAAAAACATTGGACATAATCGTAAGGCTGAATTCTGCTCCAAACAGTCCGGGATTAGACCATGAGTACAGCAGCAGGGCTGATAATCTAAAACCTATAACACACTGGTGAAAATAAATACAAGTATAACATTTGTGTAGAAATCAGTGGAAAGGATATGAATGTATCAAAATTTTAATAGCTATTCGCCTGAGCAGACTAAAAGGGCTAATGATATACAGCGAGGGCGTGGCACTGAAACGGAAGATCGTTTTTCCTTTGTTTAGCACTATAAAGGTCTGGAGAGAGAGAGAGAGAGAGAGAGAGAGAGAGAGAATTTAATAAGCAAAAGTCAGCGCAGTGCATTAAAACACAGATAAAATAACACAGTCATACCTTAAAACATCATTTATAAATATTATTTTTACCTTCTTTCTCTGTCGTGTTGTCAATGTCACTGATTAAACTGACACATCAATTAAAAACAGTACTGATGATGAATCAGATTTACCCAAAGGTAAAATTTAAGGGTTAAAATTTAAATATTTTAAATATGTTAAATTGTAATTTAACATACAATCATTAAACAGAAAACCCCTTTTTTTATTTTGTAACATTTGTAAGATGACGTGATCGTAAGCGGCACTTAGACAGGAAAGTGTTTCTCATGACATAATAACTGGAAGAGAACCGCAGTGAGCACTGGCCAGGAGAACGGACCATTTACTGGAAGTCAGAGTGTAACACTAACGCTAACGACTAACATCACTATCCATCAAGAACAGGAAGTGCTGACTCCAGAGCGAGGTGTGTGTGTTGGGGGAGGGGGGGGGTGTTGGAGCAGCGCAACGCCTGCTTCAGACTCTCACTGAGTGCCTCATGTGGCAACAAAATATATCAACCTGGTGATCTTAATAATAATTATTATATTATTGTTAAATATAAAATTATACATGCACTAACTCTACTTGAAGTAGGTTGCATGGACTGACAGACTGTTACCAGTTTTTTTGTTTTTTTAATCAAAGAGGAAATTGTAGAACCTTAAATGTGTTCCTGGTATATGGTGTCCCACAAGATTTAAATTTGGGACCATTAATGTTTGTTGTTGAATCTTAAAAATCTTGAATCATGAAATCCACAAACAGGTTTCTAGTTTTTACCTGATAAAAACAATAAAAGCTGTTGCTTAATTGGCTTTTATTCATTCCTTCATTCCTTCATTCATTTATATTTCTTGAACTTCTCCTGGTGTGGGCTGCGGTTGCAGCTCGGCTGAGGTCATCAGCTTTGACTCCTCTATCCATGGCCAGACATTTACTCTCCTTGTGGAGGATGATCAGATCTTTCTAGACCAAGTGCGCGATTCGATCTCTCCAGCAGTTCCTGAGTCTGCACCCTGGGCCGTGCACCAATACAAAGAGCCACCCAAACCGGCTTAAACTTTTAATTTGGGAGAGTAGTTTCTCTATAAAAGCCAAAGAGATACAGTACTGCTGATCTATTCTGGGGACTGTTGGTCTCCTCACCCTGCAGCACAACCTCATTTCCCCCTTCTGACCTCATGACCATACTGCCTCTCTGTTCTATGCTGATGAACACCTTCTAAAGAAGGCAACCATAATGCCTCCATGTTCTGCTGTAAGTTTCTCCTTACACTTTTAAATTGATGATTGTTCTTTAAAGAGCCAAAAAACAATTATGGGTTTGAATGTATATCTAGAAGCCTACAGCAGAACATGGAGGCATTATGAATTTAGACATTTTCATTTAAAAGATATTCAGAATATCAACAAAGACAATTTGGTAATTGTCAAGGTTCTCTTTTAGGTCCTCTGGCTCATCCCTTTCATCTATGCTGTCATAACTGGTCGTGCTTCGTGAACTCTGCATACAATGTACAAGATCCCAAATCACTAATTCTAAAAGAGATACAGTACTGCTGATTTTCATTTCTGACCTTCGTTCCTGCCTGACCCATCCTGATTCCATCCCTCCTTGCCTCCATTACACATTCGCACATCACACATCCGAAACATTTTTTCTAAATTAATACACCCAGATGAGTTCTGATTCTGGTGACTGTGGTTTAAAAAAAATTGGAACCACCTCAGAGAATGCACTAAGCTTACTAATGAACATCAACACGCCAGTGGATTCATATCCTACAACCATCATGCTTGTCCCAAAGAGATCCAACCTTCTGCACTGAAGCACTTACATCAGACATCTTAAAGTGCTCTGAGAAGATCTCGTTGGATCTTCTCAATCTTACTTTCAATCTCGTTAATCGTTACCAGTTTGGTAATTATAATCACTCAAATCATTTACATTCACAGTGTTTGGTGATGCTGGGGTTTGAACCTGTGACCGTCCACCAGGTGGTCTAATGTTTTTACCACTGAGCTACCGCTGCCCACAATCTGCTTCATGGGCAATGCTATATCTACAGCCATTAACCCCCCTGGGGAGACTAAGGTTAGAACAATATTCTTCACTTCAGTTGAGAAAGTAATAATCCCACAATATCTGGCCACAAATATGAACTTGTTGGGTTACATCTCCTCCGTCTGCAATGTATCCTAGGCTTCCTGACTGGTAACAGTGATGGGACACCATGGAACATAGTGGAAATGAAACAGATAGTGGGGTGGTGTCAGCTCAAACAATCTTTCTCTTAAGGAAGCATCATTCACATCTAAGCTGGTCGAAGATAATGTCCCTAACCAATAAAAGACAAGCATTGCTGGAGAAGGACCTCCATTTCCTATGTCCACTGAGAGGAGCTCAGCCTCCGAACATTTCCTCACCAGATGCACCAACCTGAATGTTCTCAGCTTAGTATCTTTTTTAGTATCCTTTTCTTTTTTTTACCATAGACACGGCATTCCCCTTACATCATCCCTCTGCGCACGCACGCACACACACACACACACACACACACAGACACACACACACACACACACACACACAGGGAAACACCAGAGAGACTTGAGATGTGTGAGTGAGAATCTTCCTGAAATCTAATTAGATTAAAAATGGATACAGTAATGTTTCGTTTTCTCTCTCCATCTTTCTTTCAGTCTGTCCCACGTTCATCCATCCATCGCCTCATGGCGATCCCATCTCACTCAGCTTCTCCAATGTTCCTGTCTTCCTGTCCTTCACTCTCTTCTGTGTTTTTTAAATGATCGCTCTTTCCTCTCTCTTGTTTTCAAATCCATCCCTCATCTGAATAAAACCTTATTCTCGTCTCTCTCTCTCAGTCCATCCCTCTCTCTCTCTCTCTCTCTGTAAGTAAAGCAGTAGTTTCAGTGGAGTGTATAATCATGAGAAGACGCGAGGCGGCATGGCGTCCGTTTCCAGGCATCTGTCCCTGAAACACTGGATCCTGAAGCTGTGAATAAAGCAGCAGGCTCGTTGTGTTAGTGAACACGGAGTACAGGCTTCCCCAGAGTGTGTGCAAGTCTCTCTCTCTCTCACACACACACACACACACACACACACACACACACACACTGCGACAGACTGTTGGCTTTCCACCCTCTAAATATTGCTCTACTCATCGAGGAGAAAGCTGCAGAGCGATCCATCCTCTAACCTACATACTGAACACCACCTCACCTCCAACTCCACCCGTTAAAGGGAAAGTCCAGGGTTTTTCTCCCTCGCGTCTCTCGTGCAGGGTGGAGTGTAGGGACAGATGCTGTGATGTTAACCGACTAAAACTCTACAGGAACACAGGAGGTGTGTGGGGTTTAGGTTGAGAGGTGTGTGTGTGTGTGTGTGTGTGTGTGTGTGTGTGTGTGTGAGGGTTTACTCCGCCCTGGAGTTCCCTGCGATATGCTCCTGCACCACTGCATTCCTCTAATACTGCACCATGAATCCCATTTAAATAAACAAACACTATTAACACTTTATTTGTCTGTAATTAACTAAACAAAAATATCCAAATGTGTGGCTAAACTAAGAATAATTACGAGTGTCACCGTGCCAGAGAGGGTGTGGCCATGGACTTGTCCATCCGTCTGTCTTCTGTAGAACTGTGCTGATGGTTAAACACTTTATGTTAAAAGAATGAAGAAATGACTACAGTTTAACCAGTGATTCAGTCTGTGTGTGTGTGTGTGTGTGTGTGTGTGTGTGTGTGTGTGTGTGTGTGGGTGTGTGTGTGTGTGGGGGCAGGTTCAACATAACTGAAACTGGCAAGAACACAATTAGCTACCATAACGTTAGCTTGCAATAAAAGAGGTGATTATGTGAAGTGAGCTGCTGGGTTGTACTCAGGCCAGAGCATCTGTCTGGGATTGTGATTTAGGATTCAGGGTCCTGATGTAGACTAAAAACGAATCCGTGTAGGATCAGCACCAGACCGGGAGCGCTATAGAGCTGAACTCTGGAAGATTCTTCTGGCTAAGCGACTCAAGTCCCTTCATGGTGTCCACCAAAATGTGTTGCGTTCTTATGTCTACACTTTGTTCCCTTCTTTTCAGATTGGAATGCCTTCTCCTTCTTCTCCTTCTCCTTCTTCTCCTTCTTCTCCTTCTCCTTCTTCTCCTTCTTCTCCTTCTTCTTCTCCTTCTTCTCCTTCTTCTCCTTCTTGTCCTTCTCCTTCTTCTTCTCCTTCTTTGTCTTTGGGCTGTTCCCTTTCAGGGGTCGCCACAGCCAATAATCTGCCTCCATCTAACCCTATCCTCTGCATCCTCTTCTCTCACACCATCTACCTTCATGTCCTCTCTCACTGCCTCCATAAATCTCCTCTCTGGTCTCCTCTAGAGCAGGGCTCGGCAGCGCGTGGCTCCTTCATCCCTCTGTGGCTTTGGAAAATAAATAATGAGTATTTCATTGAAATTTATTTTATTTTAGTCCTTTTATTAATTTTTTTTTTTTTTAATTGTCGTTTAAAATATGCGTCACACCCGCCGGCAGGTGGATCATTTAAGTTCGGCTTTTTATTTAATAAATAAAAATTGTTCCGTGTGAGCGGAGCAAAATAACTGGTTACATAAAGAAAGAAATTATATTCAGAAAAGTCTTTTCTTATTTGTTTTTATATTTTATATTAGTTTTTAAATTTACACACATTAACTTTTATTAATTTTAAGATATTAATATTCAAATTATATAGAGGCTTTTTGAACAACACCAAAAGCATTCGATTTTTTTTTCCACAACATGTCAAATCAAAATATCTTTTTGATTCTAATCACATTTTAGTTGTGAATTATAAAGTCAAGCAGAGAAAAACAAACCTGCGGTGATGAGGAACAGCAGTTTATTCGAAGTCTAGAACAGTTTGGATTTCTTACTATGAGTGGAGGAACTACCAACTCTGTCTAACATGCACTGAAATGCTGTGTAACGTTTTACTGTCATGTCTCATGCAATGACTTGATAAGTTCTGGACAAACCCACATGTTGTCTGGAGCGTGGTGCTGAAGATCAGCTGTGGGAGCTCTGATCATCGCCATCTCAACGGGAACCGACTGACCCGCGATGCAGACGTCACTTAAATCAGCCACGCCCTTAATGATGCAAGACTTCACGGCTGTACATTCACGGCTGTACATTCACGGCTGTACAGTTGTAATGAGTGTTAAATCGAGCTGTGGAGACCTAAACTGTTTCCTGTGCCAGTCTGTAAACATGTTTATTGCTGATGTAAAGTGGTACATTTTTCATGGGGCTCGTTGGGAATCGGATTCACTCATTTGAGGAATTGCACATGTTGGCGCTTCCATGTTGTTTCTATTTTTCAGAACCAGAGCTCCCACATTGGTCTCATACGAATTGAGTTTCTTTTGTTCCTTCTGATCTTCTGCTCCAGACCCGAGGGCGGAGGTGTTGTACCAACTGTTGATAAACTTAAAAGAAAAAAAGGAGGCAATATGCTTAAAACACACATTAAGATGGAATTAGAAACTGGTTATTGTTTCTATTCTAATTCTAATTAAAATTAAAAACTGGTTATTTTGAATGAATTTGTTGATTTAACATTCAAACGTTTTCTTAAATAGTCAATGAAAAAAGAGAATTGAGGCCGAATCCAAAACTTCAGTCAATTGCTAGAAGACTGATTAACTCGCACATCTCTACTGAAGTCCTGGTTTTTGGACTGAAAGTAATTACATCTCAGCAAACAACTACATTTAATACGGAGATTATTAAAGTTTTTACACTCATATATAACGTTAAGTCTATTTCTTTATATGTTACTTATTTCAAGCTTAATATTCGTTTATTCTACTGGCAGCTTATTTGTTCAACTCAATGCAGATCTTTATTATTTTAGAAAGAAGCAGCAGAGTTTTAAGTACGGTGATGTGTCTGAAAACAGGATTCATGCATGAGTTTTCTTTTTATTTAAGATAGCTTCACTTGCTAAGGGTATTAGTGTGAGCAAGTATGAAGAGGTTTCTGTGACACCTTGACTGGGAATGAGTGTGTGTTCAGGACGTATACCAGTCTGGAGCCGCATGTAGTCGAGTCACACCAGCAGCGAGAATGGTCCGAGTCCACAGAAAAGACAAACTAACACGTCCTCATCCCTTCACATGCATTACTGAGGAGAATTCATCCAATCTAAACAGAAGACTAGGCGAGTTAGTTATCTGATAAAAGCTAGAACTAACAAGAGAGTTGCCACGGTTACAGTTACGCAATAAAAGAGAAAAACGCCAGACAGAAACTTTACTGTGAAAATCAACACAAATTCTGATCCAGGAATCTCACAAAAGCAACTCCATCCATCCCGTACAGGGAGAATCCGCCCCTGCTGGGCCCCTGCTGGGCCCCTGATCCAACCCCCCGGCCCCTCATCGACACAGATTACACACCGGAGACACATATAGGTCTCTGTGGATCGGGGCCTGAATGTAAATATCCTTTAAGAGTGACGCACTCACGTAGAGGAGTACAAAGATTCAAGAAAAAGTGTAAACAGCCTCATTCTCCCGTATCACTGATCCCGAAATCACACTGAAACCTGGTGACGGGCAAAAAATACTTTGGTTATTAAAACAAATCTTTGGCAGAACGATATTAAATCGGTGATTTCTTTATGAAAAATAGAAAAAGAAAAGAATTATGCTCCCACCACCATGCAAAGACCCCAAACAAGCCCAGCTTGTAATCCCTTCACGCGTGGAAGGGTACAACCCTCTCAAGGCCGGTTAGTGAGACATCACCAGATGGTTTAATTACATGCAGCCATCTTCAAAGGAAAAGTATGCAAATACATCACAACAAAGTTTAGTTTTTTCTCCTAAAACAGCTGCCTAACCCTAAAGCCCCACCCATCAGATCCCCCTCCTCCCCCCCACCCATCCATGGCCACCCCCATCGTCCTGTGTCCCAAAGTGAGAGAGGAACCCTTGGCATGTAACTCACTTTCTTGTTTAAATAGAAGGGGTCCAGGTCCTCCAGAGGCACGGCCACCATGCCCGAGGGGATGTCCCCGTAGATGAAGGGCAGACTCTTCCCCGCCTCCAGGTCACTGTTGGGCTTCGGCCCCTTGTCGTCGTCGTCATCTCGATGACTGCTGTCGGATCGGGGTTTGACGGGTTTCTTCTTCTTCTCCTCGGCGATGCGCTTCTCGATGTTGGCCAAAGACTCCGGGGTAAACTTCTTAAAGCTGTCAGGGCCTGGGGGTGCGAGCAGCGGCGCGGCCATATTGTCATCCTGCAGCAGAGCCTTCTTTAGTTAGAATCCATCCAGGACGGCTGGTTCTGAGGGACAGAAGACAAAACGCAAGCGGTTTACACACAAACGCGCACGCACACATGCACACTACAGTTAGGACATTAAATAGAGAACACTTTCCCACAGGTCTGCGTCATCACTGACGGTACAGCAGCTCTAAACACTCGTCCCCTCACTAGTTTCTCTATTGCTCTCTGAGTCATGTGACCGAGGAACCACGAAGAAGCTCCTCTGTCCTGAAGAATACAGCTCCGGCACTCACACTGGAGGCTCCTTTCACTGATGTGACATGTGTGTCTTCTCACACGGGCGTTACCACGACAACGATAACGTACCAGAGCCAGTGCATTACTGTAGATTTAAGCTGTGCTACCGTCAGAGCTGCTGTTAGAGAGAATTAATCAACACCTTCTGACACGGGACACAAGTGTTGTGATGCTATGATGGAATCAGATGGAGAAATCTACAGCAGTGCCTGCAAGCTGAAGCTGAAGATGTCATGGTCCCTTCAGAATGTGTTTCTAAATGCCAAAAGTATGTGAACCCCTGGCCATCACACCCATGTGTCCCTCTCCAGATCTACCTCCCCATGATGTTTGTTGTTCTAACACACTCCATTTTTCAGTGAAGAGTGTACATACTTGTGCACACACTCGTGGTATAGTGTAGTAAAGACTCAGAAATATTGAAAAATATTGAATGTCACTAATTCACTGTATTCAATGTTTTAAACTTCAGCAGCGTTTTGTTAGCAGCTGACATCAGTAAGTTCATGACGTCTTTACTTCCTCCAAACGATTCTAGATTTAACCAGCTTCTGTGCATTTACTGACTGAGCTGAACTAAATACTAGCACAAACTCATTCACGGACGAGAGAGCAATAGCGACATAAAATCAACTCACCGCCGTCAAATGAACTTCCCCAACATTTATATATTTCTGGTCATCAGTTCTAATTACAAGCAGCATTTGTCCTAACATTACCAAGCTAACCTAATCAACTAGCTAACGTATAATCTACCAGCGTTACATTATAGAGATTTAAGTGGTTTAGAGAGTCGTGTTAAGTTGACTCATTAAATCCTTTAAATAAAGTGAAAATGTAATTAAACAATTCATCTCCATCAATGTGCTGCATGGTCCTAGATTTTAAAAGTGCTTCTGTTTGGATTTATTTTGGTTAGGCTAACGAACGCTAGTAGTCAAATGTTACTAAAATCGTGAGTAAAAACTTTCTTGTTCTGTTCTGAAGATTTTCGTTTCTTTTACATTTAGGCATTTGGCAGACGCTCTTATCCAGAGCGACTTACATTTTTATCTCATTACACATCTGAGCAGTTGAGGGTTAAGGGCCGCGCTCAAGGGCCCAACAGTGGCGACTTGGTGGTTGTGGGGTTTGAACCTGGGATCTTCCGAACTGTAGTCCAATGCCTTAACCACTGAGCTACCCCTGCTACCCCTTTAAATTCTTTTAAAATATAAATTCCTAAAATTAACCAAATTATCTTCCAATAGAACAAGATTTTTTTTTTGCTTAACATTTTGGCAACATTTGATTAGAAATAATAATCTTAAATAATAAGATAAAAAATTGGTTTGTTGTAAACTTATTTTAAGAAAGTGTAAACTATGTTTATGCTAAGATTTAGTTGTTTATTCAGGGTTGGGTGTTTGTTTGTTTGTTTTCCACATTATCACTTTTACAGATTTTGTGCCGTATCAACTCCAGGTCCAGTGTAAACAGAAACTGAAATGATTTCCCTTTTTACTGATTCAGGAACAGTTAAGAAGAAGAAGGCTTGCACGGTACAGAGATGAACATTACTGCACAGTGTGGTTTGTTTCACGGTCTATTCCAGCGTGTTATGAACCCGGGGTCAGACCACACGATCAGCTGTACTACGGCACCCCCTGGAGCAGGCGGGGTCACAGGCTACAGTAGCAGCTTGGTGGAGCCGGGGTTCGAACCTGACCTTCTGATCTGTAACCCAGAGCTTTAACCCACTGAGCTCCCACTGCGCTAAGCTCTCATCGCTACGCAAATCGTTTTTTTTGGATTAGCATGACTGCAGCTAGCATTAAAACCAAGAACATGAGAAAAGTCTGCAGTAAAACCATAAGGCAAGATAGAAAGTGAGTAAGAGAAGGTCATTTAAAAACATTCACACACAGCGCTGGCTTTAAACCTCGACTCACACACAGGAGCAAAGACGCAGCATATCCAAACACCATGGGCATCATTAAGAGCAATAACTCTAACAGCAGCAGGAAGGAGACGGAGAGCTGCACCGACGGCTGAGGACCAGACTCAGCGCAATCAGAGAATCGAATCACCTCGGCATGGCTACAGGCTAAATGCTAATGCTAAAGCAATACACAGTATTCGAGACAAGAAACAAAACACCACAGAAGAACAAAAGATTAAACAGAGAAATAAAAACCAGAAACATGGAGTTTAAACAGACAAACTAATGAGAAGCTCAGGTGAACAGAGTGACGATCATGTGACTGTGACGTGAGGTGCAGAGCATTCTGGGAACTGAAGTCCAGAACACAGGAGTGCTACAGAAAACAAAAATGAGACACAGAGGGGCAACACTGGACAGGCCACGCCCACGAGCAACAACAGCAGGAATCACGACACCCGAGGTCCCGACAGACAACAACAACAACAACAACAACGTGACAGAATTCTCCATGCATAAAAACATCTACAATCCTACACCAGTGGGTTTCCATTCCCATGCCCTGCCTCGTTTAGGAAGCGGAGCAGCTTTAATTACACCAACGTCTGGCAGATTAACGAGGGAAACTTTCTCCACAGTGATTTCGGATAAACATCAGAGCAAACCTCCATGCGTGTGGTGCGTTCCAGAGACTGGGGTGATCCCATCTCCCCGGAGTCAACCCCCTCAGTCGTTTTGGCTCGGATGTTCTCAGAAGGACGGACGACGCACGGCTAACGGCGGTGTGTGTGGAAGGATCCGGTGGTCATTGGGCCGGACGGCGGTGGTGACGCCCTGCAGATGAGCTGAAGTGCAGCTATACGACGCATTCCCCGACTGAGCCACAGCCAATACTTCAATTACACATACAGCAGCTTCACACACTGCTTAGCGTCTGCTCTCAGAGTTTACTGCAGGAAACAGCACACACACTCACACACTCACACACACAGCTCAGCTTTCCTGGAGTCGTCCTAATGTATCAATTTATAATTCCTGACAATCCTAATCACGATGTATTAATAAAAAAAAACCTCTGAGCAGACACACAGGCGGGCAGGACGACGGCGTGAGACACCGTCCTCCTTGTCCCCAAACACAAGCAGGCAATTTCCTGAAATTAATAGTGAGAAATAGTAGGAAATAATAACTTTGGAATATTTTAAGGCATTATAATGTTTTAACTGTTCAAAACAATGGTTTAGTTGTTGAACTCAATCTTTGTTTGAAGAACCGCCCCCGAGATTCTTAAAAAAAAAAAACGACATTGACATCGATTCTGTGTCAGGATAAAGATTTGTAACTATGGTTTTAATTTCATGAATCATCAATTCAGTGTGACGGCAACAAATAAAAAAGGGACGAAATCCTGAATTAAATTAGTTCATCCCTTATCATAAACATTTATAAAAAGAACTCGCATTAAAGGAATCACTTCACTTCTCCATTCAAATATTAACCAAAAAAACATCCGTGTTCATTAGTTCGAATGAAAAAAACATAAATGTTAAATTGAATCGATTTGCTGTTGGTCTATTGGTTTAATCCGAGCTTCAGATTCTAATTAATTTTGAAAAACAATCAAGAATTAAACCAATTTAGTTTCATGCCAAAGATTCAAACTCATGTTTACAGACAGCGAGAGGAACACGACAGTAACGACAAGACCCGAACGACTTATTTAGCTGTTGTTTAACGCAGGAAGGTGCTCTAACACACACCTGTTATGTATGATTACTGCATAAAACACACACATCAATACACACTCAATTCAGATTTTCTGAAAGCTGGAGTCAGTAAACAATCACATTTCGTGCTCCCTAGAAAACCACGCCCTCCATAACCACCACTGTATGAGCGCTAGCACAAGGGGCGGAGCTTAATGAATTTAAATGCCAATAGAGACACCTCTTTGTCCTGATTGGCCGGATGACGTTAAGTTCTGATTCAAATCTGGATCTTCACTTTAATCACAGATCAAATGGGACCATCATGAACTGAAAATGGTTTTTGGTTCAAATCAGTGAATTTAAAAAGTATGTTTTAAAAAAAGGTTACAATGGAACTGATTTGTCACATAAGTAGTTTGTTAGTTTTATTTATAAGGAAAAAATCAAGTTGAGATATTTTATTAATGAGTGCCATCATCATCATCATCATCATCACAGTGGACTTCATCATCATCATCATCATCATCACAGTGAACTTCATCATCATCATCATCATCACAGTGAACTTCATCATCATCATCATCATCATCATCACAGTGAACTTCATCATCATCATCATCATCACAGTGAACTTCATCATCATCATCCCTGAGCTGCTTCTGCACACTTCATGGCCTACTCGTGCACTCGACGCTTAGGTACTCCTCACCCCCTGACACCCAGGGACGCGCTCGGTAGCGCTGTGTGATAACACCATACAACATCACCATCAATCCCTCAAATCACTGGATGTTTGTGACCCTGTAGGATTTTGCATGTGCTTGCTGGGTTAATTCCGGGAACTCCGGTTTCCTCCCACAGCCCAAAGACATACAGATGAAGCTAACTCCAGGCGCGGGGGGAACTGTACTGTGTAACTCACCTCTGATTAAAAGCCTGCGGTGCCGCGTTCTGCAGAATCTCTTAATGTTTAAGTGAGTACTCAAATATTATAATCAGCCCTGGTCACGTGACCCAGTACCGAAATATCATAATCAGCCCTGGTCACGTGACCCAGTACCGAAATATCATAATCAGCCCTGGTCACGTGACCCAGTACCGAAATATCATAATCAGCCCTGGTCACGTGACCCAGTACCGAAATATCATAATCAGCCCTGGTCACGTGACCCAGTACCTAAATATCATAATCAGCCCTGGTCACGTGACCCAGTACCTAAATATCATAATCAGCCCTGGTCACGTGACCCAGTACCGAAATATCATAATCAACCCTGGTCAAGTGTCTCAGTACCTAAATATCATAATCAGCCCTGGTCACGTGTCTCAGTACCGAAATATCATATTTAGCCCTGGTCACGTGACCCAGTACCGAAATATCATAATCAGCCCTGGTCACGTGACCCAGTACCGAAATATCATACTCAGCCCTGGTCACGTGACTCAGTACCTAAATATTATAATCAGCCTTGGTCACGTGACTCAGTACCGAAATATTATAATCAGCCTTGGTCACGTGACTCAGTACCTAAATATCATAATCAGCCCTGGTCACGTGACCCAGTACCTAAATATCATAATCAGCCCTGGTCACGTGACCCAGTACCGAAATATCATAATCAGCCCTGGTCACGTGACCCAGTAAGTAAATATCATAATCAGCCCTGGTCACGTGACTCAGTACCTAAATATCATAATCAGCCCTGGTCACGTGACTCAGTACCGAAATATTATAATCAGCCTTGGTCACGTGACTCAGTACCTAAATATCATAATCAGCCCTGGTCACGTGTCTCAGTACCGAAATATCATAATCAGCCCTGGTCACGTGACTCAGTACCTAAATATTATGTTCAGCACTGGTCATGTGACTTGGTCAGCACCTTAATATTATAGGTCATGTGACTAATCACACCCTTCAGAATTTTTCCGCAAATTGGCCTATCATAACTTGGGGGGGGGGGGGTTTGCCATGTTTTCAAAATAATGTTAATTTTTTTAGTCATTATTTAAACATTTATTTTATTAAAATTATTCTAGATTTATTGTGACCTTTAGAGGGGAGTGGTAATAAGACTGCATGGTTGAAATGTACAATCTGATTCACACATACGCTCACATTTCATACGTTTCCAAAATTTTCTTTTGATTCCGTAAATTGACTAACAATTTTTTTAAGTGCTATATAAATAAAACTTAATTAAATTAAATTAACTATGATCTAATAAATTAAATAACAGCAGCTTGTTAGTTGAGCATACATATGGAGTATCGTGTTGTGAATATTGTGACGCAATGTTCTGGATGATCGTATCGCTCAGCCGTGGCGCGCGCGGTGCAGCGGGACAGATTCAGCATGGAGAGCATGGAGGACCAGGAGGAGCAGGAGAACCAGGAGGCCTCCATGTAGTCTGGGCTTTAAACTGGTCCAGGGGGAGCGGGTGATGATCACGTGACAGACTGAAGGCCTTTCTAACATTCCTGACGCTTGAGGATGAAAGCTTCCGGAAGTGCAGACTGTACAGCGGCAGGTTCGGGTTACAGAGAGCAAAGCCAACCTCTAAATCTCCTTCCTAACAGTACTGGCACACACACACACACACACACACACACACAGAATTGTTTAAAGGAACCGCCACTCAAGGTGATTCAAAAAGCAAATAACACCATACACACTTCTTACACTCTTCAAATCACACACACACACACACCTGGTCTATACCTATAAGACTGTCGCATTTAGAATTACTCTGGCTGTTAGTT
>NC_071105.1:760000-827500 GCF_024256425.1 Clarias gariepinus
AGTCCCAAGTCTGGATAAATGCAGAGGGTTGTGTCAGGAAGGGCATCCGACGTAAAACATTTGCCAAATCAATGATGCGAATCAAGAATATAATTCCCATACCGGATCGGTCGTGGCCCGGGTTAACAACGACCGCCACTGGTGCTGTTGACCTACAGGGTGCTGGTGGAAATTGGGCTACTGTTGGTCGAAGAAGGAGAGGAGGAAGGCGTGTTCGTAAGCAGAGAGAGAAGAGGAAAGGCAAGAGTTTAGGAGTGATAGTAGGGACTTTGAATGTTGGGACCATGACAGGGAAGGGAAGAGAGTTAGTTGATATGATGCAGAGAAGAAAGGTGAATATACTGTGTGTACAGGAGACCAGGTGGAAAGGTAGCAAGGCTAGAAGCTTAGGATCAGGGTTCAAATTGTTTTACCATGGTGTGGATAGGAAAAGAAATGGAGTAGGAGTTATTCTGAAAGAGGAGTTTGTAAGGAATGTTCTAGAGGTGAAGAGAGTATCAGATAGGGTGATGAGTCTGAAGCTGGAAATTGAAGGCGTGATGTTAAATGTTGTTAGTGGTTATGCCCCACAGGTAGGATGTGAGTTAAAAGAGAAGGAGAAATTCTGGAGTGAGTTAGATGAAGTGATGCAGAGCATCCCCAGAGGTGAAAGAGTGGTGATTGGTGCAGACTTCAATGGACATGTTGGGGAAGGGAACAGAGGTGATGAAAATGTGATGGGCAGGTTTGGCCTTCAGGACAGGAATGTAGAAGGACAGATGGTGGTGGACTTTGCAAAGAGGATGGAAATGGCAGTAGTAAATACTTTCTTCCAGAAGAGGCAGGAACATAGGGTGACATATAAGAGTGGAGGCAGAAGCACTCAGGTCGACTACATCTTGTGTCGACGTTGTAACCTGAAAGAGATAAGTGACTGCAAAGTGTTGGTAGGTGAGAGTGTAGCCAGACAACACAGAATGGTGGTGTGTAAAATAACCCTGGTGGTGAGGAAGGCAAAGAGGACAAAGGCAGAGCAGAGGACAAAGTGGTGGAAGCTGAGAAAGGAAGAATGTTGTGAAGTCTTTAGGGAGGAGTTGAGACAGGCTATGGGTGGTCAGGAAGTGCTTTCAGTTGACTGGACAACTACAGCCAATGTGATCAGGGAGACAGGTAGGAGGGTACTTGGTGTATCAGCAGGTAAGGGGAAAGTGGACAAGGAGACTTGGTGGTGGAATGAGGAAGTCCAGGAGTGTATACAGGGAAAGAGGCTAGCTAAGAAGAAGTGGGACACTGAGAGGACTGAAGAGAGTAGACAGGAGTACAGGGAGATGCAGAGTAAGGTGAAGGTAGAGGTGGCAAAGGCCAAACAAAGAGCATATGAGGACTTGTATGCTAGGCTAGACAGTAAGGAGGGAGAGGGGGATCTGTACAGGTTGGCAAGGCAGAGAGATAGAGATGGGAAGGATGTGCAGCAGGTTAGAGTGATTAAAGATAGAGATGGAAATGTACTGACAGATGCCAGAAGGGTGATGGGAAGATGGAAGGAGTACTTTAAGGAGTTGATGAATGAGGAAAACGAAAGAGAACAAAGTGTAGAAGAGGTGACTGTTGTGGAACAGGAAGTAGCAAATATTGGTAGAAGTGAGGTGAGAAGGGCGTTGAAGAGGATGAAGAGTGGAAAGGCTGTTGGTCCTGATGACATACCTGTGGAGGTATGGAAGTGCTTAGGAGAGGTGGCAGTAGAGTTTTTGACAAGTTTGTTTAACAAGATCTTGGAGAGTGAGAGAATTCCAGAGGAATGGAGGAGAAGTGTATTGGTGCCAATTTTTAAGAACAAGGGAGATGTGCAAAGCTGTGGCAATTATAGAGGTATAAAGCTAATGAGCCAGACAATGAAGCTGTGGGAAAGAGTAGTGGAAGCTAGGTTAAGGGTAGAAGTGAGCATTTGTGAGCAGCAAATATGGTTTTATGCCTAGAAAGAGTACATCAGATGCAGTATTTGCTTTGAGGATGCTGGCAGAGAAGTACAGAGAAGGTAACAGGGAGTTGCATTGTGTCTTTTTAGTTTTAGAGAAAGCGTATGACAGGGTGCCAAGAGAGGAGCTGTGGTATTGTATGAGGAAGTCTGGAGTGGCAGAGAAGTATGTTAGAGTGGTGCAGGACATTTATGAGAGCTGTAAGACAGTGGTAAGATGTGCTGTAGGTGTGACAGAAGAGTTTAAGGTGGAGGTGGGTCTGCATCAAGGATCGGCTCTAAGCCCCTTTTTGTTTGCTCTGGTGATGGACAGGATGACAGATGAGGTAAGACAGGAGTCCCCATGGACTATGATGTTTGCAGATGACATTGTGCTCTGTAGCGAGAGCAGGGAACAGGTGGAGGAAAATTTGGAGAGGTGGAGGTATGCTCTGGAAAGCAGAGGAATGAAGGTTAGCCGCAGCAAGACGGAATACATGTGTGTGAATGAGAGGGACCCAGGAGGATCGGTGAGGCTACAGGGAGCAGAGGTAAAGAAGGTGCAGGATTTTAAGTACTTGGGGTCAACGGTCCAGAGCAACGGAGAGTGTGGAAAGGAGGTGAAGAGGCGGGTACAGGCAGGTTGGAATGGGTGGAGAAAAGTGTCAGGTGTGTTGTGCGATAAAAGAGTATCAGCGAGAATGAAAGGAAAGGTGTACAGGACAGTGGTGAGACCAGCGATGCTCTACGGCTTAGAGACAGTGGCGCTGAAGAAAAGACAGGAGGCAGAGTTGGAGGTAGCAGAGCTGAAGATGTTAAGGTTCTCTTTGGGAGTGACAAGGATGGATAGGATTAAGAATGAGTTTATCAGAGGGACAACCCACGTTAGATGTTTTGGAGATAAAGTCAGAGAGGCCAGATTGAGGTGGTTTGGGCATGTTCAGAGGAGAGATGGTGAATATATCGGTAGAAGGATGCTGAGGTTGGAACTGCCAGGCAGGAGGTCTAGAGGAAGACCAAAGAGGAGATTTATGGATGCAGTGAGAGAGGACATGAAGTTAGTTGGTGTGAGAGAAGAGAATGCAGAGGATAGGGTTAGATGGAGGCAGATGATTCGCTGTGGCGACCCCTGAAAGGGAACAGCCGAAAGACAAAGAAGAAGACTCTTGCCGAGTTGTTTGATCGAGTTGTTCCCTACGATACAATTGTTAATCTTCCTTCTGGATATTATCTGCAGGAAGATGTGTTGTGTCGAAAGTGGGTACCACATGGAGAATTTGTAATTGGCGATCCTGTAGTGCAAGTTGTAGTACCTCAGTCGCTCCGTCAAGTTGTTTTAAAAACCGCACATGATACATCTGGACATTTGGGAGTGAAAAAAACATACAAGTTGCTTTTGAAAAACTTCTTTTGGCCAAAACTGAAGCGTGATGTGTCTAAATACATCAAGTCTTGTCAAACATGTCAGCTTACTGGTAAGCCAAACCAGTCTGTGAAACCAGCTCCTCTCTATCCAATCCCTGCTATTAGCCAACCATTTGAACATCTTATAGTGGATTGCGTCGGGCCATTACCAAAGTCAAAAGCGGGCAATGAATATTTGCTTACTGTGATGTGCCAAGTGACAAGGTATCCCGCTGTTTACCCATTACGTTCTCTAACGGCAAAGTTGGTTTTAAAGGCTCTGACTCAGTTTATTTCAATTTTTGGAATACCTCGAATTATTCAGTCCGATCAAGGAAGTAACTTTACTTCCCATCTGTTCAATCAGGTCCTGAAGCAGCTTCATATTCAACATAGTCTTTCCAGTGCTTTTCATCCCCAGAGTCAGGGTGCGCTGGAAAGATTTCACCAAAGATTAAAATCTTTGTTAAGATCATATTGTGTTCAAATGGGTAAAGACTGGGAAACTGGGTTACCCTGGTTAATGATGTCTGCTCGGGAAGCCGCTCAGGAAAGTACTGGATTTAGTCCGAATGACCTTGTGTTTGGTCATAATGTGCGCGGTCCGTTATCTGTTTTGTCGTCAGATTGGAAAAAAAATGATCCACCTAAAAATGTTCTGGCATATGTAAGTGATTTCCGCAGGTGAATTTTTGAAGCGTGCCAGTTGGCAAAAGAATCTTTGTGCAAAGCACAAGATCGAATGAAACGACTTTTCGATCGTCGTACAGAGTTGCGTTCGTTTCAGTCAGGTGATCAGGTCCTTGCTTTGTTGCCTATTGTAGGTTCACCATTTCAGGCCAAATTTGCAGGTCCATATACCGTTGCTCGTAAAATTTCCGATCTTAATTATTTAATAAATACACCAGATCGAAAAAAGAAAACTCAACTGTGTCATGTGAATTTGTTAAAACCTTTTTATGGTTCGGAATGTTCTGTGGACACCAGGGTAGGTAGAGCAGACATGATTGATGTACCTGACTCTTGTGTTAAACCTGTTTTGCTTGCAGGTTCTTCCCATGTTGCTGGGGCAGAGTTGCCAATCACTTCAGTGTTGATAGGTGGAGACCAGGATGAAATTGATCCTGGAGATTCTGTTCTCCAGGGTCGGTTACGAAATTCAGAAGCGTTGAGCTCTTTGCACGATCGGTTTAGTCATTTAACAGAGGTGCAACGTATGGATTTGATTAGTCTGATCTTTGAATACATTAAACTTTTTCCCGATACTCCGTCTTGCACAAAACTGATTGAGCATGACATTGATGTGGGAGATTCGGCTCCTATTCGTCAGCGCTATTATAGAGTATCTGCAAACAAGAAAAAACAACTAGAGATTGAAATTGACTATATGTTGGAAAATAATATCATTGAACCTTCTTTTTCTAGTTGGGCATCGCCATCGTTGCTAGTGAATAAACCTGATGGTTCTTTCAGGTTCTGTACTGACTATAGAAAAGTAAATGCGGTGACAAAACCTGATTCTTTTCCATTACCTCGAATTGAAGACTGTGTTGATCAAGTAGGAAACGCGAAATTTGTTAGTAAATTTGATTTACTAAAAGGTTATTGGCAAGTGCCTCTAACTGATAGAGCTCGAGACATTTCAGCTTTTGTTGTGCCATCAGGATTGTTTTCGTACAAGGTTATGAGTTTCGGGTTGCGAAATGCACCAGCAACGTTTCAGCGCTTGATGAATCGAGTTATTTTTGGGTTGAGGGGATGTGCTGTATACTTGGACAATGTAATCGTTTATAGTCAGACTTAGGATGAACATATAGGTCAAATTAGAGCACTATTTGATAAATTTTTGAAGGCCAATTTAACTGTTAATTTGTTAAAATGCGAGTTTGCGAAGGCCACAGTTGTTTATTTGGGGAAAGTGGTGGGGCAAAAGTGCGCCCTGTTCGGGCAAAAGTGGAAGCGGTCAATAATTACCCTACTCCTACCACAAAGAAAGAACTTATGCGGTTTCTTGGAATGGTAGGGTTTTATCGTTGTTTCTGTAGGAATTTTTCTACAGTGGTGGCCCCTCTGACAAATTTGTTACGTGCAGGGAAAGATTTTTGCTGGACTTTGGTTTGTCAACAGGCATTTGAGAAAGTAAAAATGCTCCTTACAGAGGGTCCTGTTCTGAAAGCTCCAAGGTTTGATCAGCCATTTCGCTTGCAAGTGGATGCCAGTAATGTGGGTGCTGGTGCTGTTCTGTTACAAACCTTTGAAGAAGGCATCGATCACCCAGTTAGCTTCTTTTCTAAGAAGTTTAATTCTTATCAACTTAACTATTCAGTGATTGAAAAGGAAGCTCTTGCCCTGATTTGGGCTTTGCAACACTTTGAGGTGTATGTGGGATCCGCGGAGGGACCTCTGGTGGTTTTTACTGATCACAACCCGTTAGTTTTCCTTCACTCGTTACAAAACCCTAACCAAAGGTTAATGCGGTGGTGCTTGTTTTTGCAGGGATACCTGTTGGATATTCGCCACATTAAAGGTTCTGAGAACGTCATTGCGGATGCTTTGTCTCGTGCCTAAGTGGGTTGGGTGCGGTCAAGTTGTCTTATTTCTTGCTCTTTCTTTTCTTAATTTTGCTTCCTAGGGAAAGGATTTGGAGAGTTGGAGTTGGGGGATAGTGGAGAGCTGGACCAATACTTCCTACTTTGATTGCTGGGATTTCCTGAAGTTTCTGTTTGTTTTAAAGACGTTGGTCTTTTCTTTTAGGAGGGGTGTGTGACGAGTCTCTGGTTCTCCCTACTACGGCCGGCCAGTGGGCGGGGCCAGGAGACTCATCAATAGAACAATCTCCACCTGTTCTTCCTGCCATAAATGTTGGGGCTGTATTGGCGTGGAGGGGAGAGGCCTGCTCCCGTTTTTTTGTTTTGTTTTGTCCTGTTTTGCTCATCTAGTTTTATTATTAGTTAAACTTGGTTCGGTCGGATGTTCGGACATCATGGTCCGACCGAAATAGGGTTTATGTAGATTTTGTGTTTCATGTGTTTTTTTATTTATGTTAATAAATACTTTTCGTTGCAACCAAACCAACTCGACCTTGTCCTCCATTAATTTGTCACGGCTTTGAGCCTGTCGTTACACACACACACACACACACAGACCAGCACCTAAGTTGTACCTCGTGTTTCTTCAGGTGCCATGAGCTCCAGGTCTGACTGAGGTCACCTCAGGTCACCAGGCAGTATAGCAGGTTACTATAGTAAATGATATTATATAATAACTCCACACCAGAGTCATGATGAACTTCTGTTGCAGGAGTTTGAAACCGAACGAGAGATAAAGTGCAGAACTACTAAGAGTAAGAGCGCGCCACTACAGACTGCAGCGTGATAATGTAGTGCTGTAGCATGGATTAGCCCAGTGTACTCAGTACTCAGGAGAGTTCAGTACGTCCAGCTCACATCACCTGACATCACAACATCATGGTGGTACTCAGAGTTCAACAGACTCACCTCTGCATCAGTCCACACATAAATACATCTTGACCGTAACATTATTCTGTTGATTTCAAAACAAATATACTAAAAAATGTTCCTCCAACCCCTCTGTCCCCACCCCCAACTACACACACACACACACACAGTTTTCAAGATACAAGTAAATAATACCATTCCATTCCAAACCCGGCTACACTTGTGTATTTACACTCCAGTACAGTAGGTGGCAGTATGCACCGACTCTCAGCACACCAGTCACAAGAATACAAGGAAACAGATTTGAGGGGGGAACACTTACTGAACCCTACAGCTGTTACACATCAAAGACACACATGTTACACATCTGAAGAACCATTAAAGAACTGTTTAGTGTTGCTTGTATTAGAACAAGGAAAATATACTAATCTAAAAAAGGAATGAACTTTTTGGACAGATAAGGAAAATTTACTGAAGACATCTCAGGAGGTCCTATTTTAGTTCTAATATAAAATGTTATGTTTATGGTTTGACAATAATGTAATGAGGCACAGAATAACAGACCAACCCACCAAGAGTCAATTCATACAATGGAAATCTAGAACCACTGGGCCTTCCTCAGCTTGGCCCTCTAGAGGAACCCTGAATGATTCCATGCAGCTTCCTGTAACGCACTATCTACGTACCTTACACAAAGAGCTTTTAGTTTGGTTTACGCGTCCTAGTTAGAAGGTAAATACAAATGGTTTACTAGGTTAGGATGGTTTACTTTAGAGGTTTTGTTAGCTGCTTATTATTCACAAGAATTCTTGTTACAGATGAATATAATACATGTTTACTTGTTTCTCCTTTTTTTCAATTTATTAACACTGCATATAAAGATGATATAAACTAGTTTATATATATATACTGTAACAGGCCTGGAAATCAAAGCGGCCGCCTTGTGTTCTATCGCAATGTAATCTGAAACAGTTTGGCTCTATCTAGTGTTCTTCAACAGAATGACACAATGAAATGTTTTATTTTTAAACCAGATGTTTCTGTGAAAAATCGTTGTAAAACATGTAAATAAAACTTTTTTATTTGCAATATTTAAAAGACTAATGTATTTTACTTTATTTAATTTTATCATTGTACCTCACTCCTGTAACTAGGGAAACTTTAGTGTAGAGTTTATCACAACGTTTCTGCTGATGCTCGTCATGGCTTCATTCTGTTGATCTACAGACTCTCGGTTGTCTATCTGTCTGCACACCAGGAGCACACACACTGCTTTACAGACCTGCTGATCAATCTGGTACAGCCTTCACCTGCCTTCACATCTGTGTCTGGTCTGCTCCTGAGGTCACATGGGCTGGATGGTCTGAGCTCTCTTCCTCAACCTTGCCTCCATGGGTGACCCTACAGGAAGCTAGTGTTTATGAAAGCTTCACTCTCGAGCTAGATGATTCCCACTGGAGGCACTAACACTTTTCAATTTTATAAACATGACATGAAAACAATGAAAGTTCTTTTCTTCCTATTTCTAAAACTAAAACTCTTTCTCTTTTGTTCTTTTACAAAAACTTTTGTTCTTTTAATACATCAACTTTTTATATGTAGTATCTGCTAATATTTCATATCGTATAAATATTTTTTCTTTTTGAAAATAAGTTTTAGGCATCCTTATAATGCATTAAATGTTACAGTATTGTTGTCGAAAGGTTCCACCCACAGGAGACTGGAGATCTGTTTGTTTGGGGTTTTTTTCCCACCAGTGTGTGTAAACTCTATACCATGTTGATTGTGAAGCTTCCAGGAGATCAGCAGCTTCTGAAATATTCAATCTGTCCCAGTTCAATCTGTGAGATGGAATCTCATCCTATGGAAACTGTTTGCTGCTGTTGAGGATGATCCTGATGTCCACTGTACACATAAAGTAACTGAACTGAATGGAACTGAATAGAGCTAACAGGTTCTGTGGCTTGTAGTTTTACAAGAGATGTGTTTATCTGAGTCTGTAGAGTTTCTTACGCTCTGGGATTGTAAGCAATACTTGAAGAAATTGACAAAAGCAACAGAATTCCTCCACACACACACACACACACACACACACTGATGATGATCTGACTGGATCTGATTACTTACTCGGTTTGGTCTTCTGCTCATGCTCAGGCCTGACGTCCTGCTGTCCATGAGGAGCCACAGAGGGGGCGGAGTCTAGGCTGTCTTCATCTATAGAAGCCTCACCTACGAAATTAAATGTAATTTAAGATTAATATCAGTCTGAAGATTGCTGATTAATAATTACATTACTGGTTGGTTGTTTACTGATAGAGTGGGAGGGTAAAGGATTGGACTACAGTACTGATCAGAAGATCCTAGGTTCAAACCTCTGCACCAGTATGTTGCCCCTGTCGGGCTCCTCAGCGAGGCCCTCAACCCTCAACTGCTCAGATGTATAATGAGATAAAACTCATTAAAGTCACTCTGGATGAGGGCGTCTGTCGGATGCTGTAAATACACTTATAGCTTCTAGCAAGGGTTCTCAAGCACACAGCTGAAACACCCAGAGAGTTACGAGAGAATCTTATTCCTCCTACTGTATATCTTATGTGACAAATCTTCAGATACACACACATACCTATGAAAGATCACACTCTGATACGCAGATGATTAAACCTAACCTGATACGCAGAGGTGGAAAGTAACTAATGACATTTACTCGCGTTACTGTAAATGAGTAGTTTTTTTTGTGTACTTCTACTCTTTAAAGTAGTTTTTAAAATAGATAATTTTACTTTTACGTTTTGTTTGAAGTATTGTACTTCGCTACATTTGAAGTCATATTTGCTACTGAGTAAAAAAAATTAATGAAAATGAAAAATAATAAAAAATAATGCAATGGAGAGGAAAAAAAATTGCACCCCAGAAACCACTGCACTGATTGATTGATGGGCGGGAAGAACAAACGCGCTAAATTCACAAGAACGATGGAGACAAAACAGATGCCAGTGATGCTGAACCAGCTGAAAGCGAAATGCCATCAAACTCTTATGATCAAACCCCTGGTCACTGTAACGGCCACTACTATGTTGTTATACCACATTATGTGTGTATGTTGCCCTTTTAAGCGTTGCCGCCCCTCCCCCAGTGTGTGCGCTGCGGAGGTATATGTGTGTGTGAGAAGAAGAGAACGAGCTCAGGTGTGCTGCTCAACCCCGAAACGCTCTATTCTTTTACCCTTTTCTTTACTTTTACTTATGTTTTGTATTATAATTTTGTGATGCTGAAAGAAGCCGATAGAGGTTTTGTGCTGAACGTTATTCTTGGCTCAAGTTATTCCAGTACTTGTACTTAAGTACAAAAGTTTTTTTTATAATTTCCACCTCTGCTTATATGAAGTCCATGTCGCAAAGTTTTCTTACTGGCCCCAGAATCTAAACTTTAAAGTAGAACAATGATTCTAAGGCTCTAAGCCTGTAGATAACACTGTGACGTGATCATGACCATGGCACCTGTGTGCAGATGTGAACATTAACTGAAGCTCCTCATTATGTACCGGTCTTATCCCAGTGTACCGGTCTCATCTCCGTATACCGGTCTCATCTCCGTATACCGGTCTTATCTCCGTATACCGGTCTCATCTCCGTGTATCGGTCTCATCTCCGTGTACCGGTCTCATCTCCGTGTACCGGTCTCATCTCCGTGTACCGGTCTCATCTCCGTATACCGGTCTCATCTCCGTGTATCGGTCTCATCTCCGTGTACCGGTCTCATCTCCCTGTACCGGTCTCATCTCCCTGTACCGGTCTCATCTCCGTATACCGGTCTCATCTCCGTATACCGGTCTCATCTCCGTGTATCGGTCTCATCTCCGTGTACCGGTCTCATCTCCGTGTACCGGTCTCATCTCCCTGTACCGGTCTCATCTCCCTGTACCGGTCTCATCTCCGTGTATCGGTCTCATCTCCGTGTATCGGTCTCATCTCCGTGTACCGGTCTCATCTCCGTGTATCGGTCTCATCTCCGTGTACCGGTCTCATCTCCCTGTATTGGTCTCATCTCCCTGTACCGGTCTCATCTCCCTGTACCGGTCTCATCTCCGTGTACCGGTCTCATCTCCGTGTACCGGTCTCATCTCCGTGTACCGGTCTCATCCCCGTGTAACGGTCTCATCTCCCTGTATCGGTCTCATCTCCCTGTACCGGTCTCATCTCCGTGTATTGGTCTCATCTCCCTGTACCGGTCTCATCTCCGTGTATCGGTCTCATCTCCGTGTACCGGTCTCATCTCCGTGTACCGGTCTCATCTCCGTGTAACGGTCTCATCTCCCTGTATCGGTCTCATCTCCGTGTACCGGTCTCATCTCCCTGTATTGGTCTCATCTCCCTGTACCGGTCTCATCTCCGTGTACCGGTCTCATCTCCCTGTATCGGTCTCATCTCCCTGTATCGGTCTCATCTCCGTGTATCGGTCTAATCTCCCTGTATCGGTCTAATCTCCCTGTATCGGTCTAATCTCCCTGTATTGGTCTCATCTCCGTGTACCGGTCTCATCTCCGTGTACCGGTCTCATCTCCGTGTATCGGTCTCATCTCCCTGTATCGGTCTCATCTCCGTGTATCGGTCTCATCTCCGTGTACCGGTCTCATCTCCCTGTACCGGTCTCATCTCCGTGTACCGGTCTCATCTCCCTGTATCGGTCTCATCTCCGTGTACCGGTCTCATCTCCCTGTACCGGTCTCATCTCCCTGTACCGGTCTCATCTCCGTGTATTGGTCTCATCTCCCTGTATTGGTCTCATCTCCGTGTACCGGTCTCATCTCCGTGTACCGGTCTCATCTCCGTGTATTGGTCTCATCTCCGTGTACTGGTCAGTGCTACACTGTCACACTGTATTGTATTGTGTTGCATTGTTACTCTGGTTTGCACATTTACACAAGTGCACTTTATGTTGTCTTTTTTTAGATAGTCACTAACTTATCTTGATTTATAACACTTTATTCTGTCTACAGGGTCACAAGAGGCCTGGAGCCTATCCTAGGATGTCAATCCATTGTAGAGCACACACACTTACACGCTTAGTTCTTACGGTAGATAGTTTTTTTTTTTCATTTATGGCGTTAATTTGTCAGCTAGTTAGAAAGTTATAGTAGGTCCTGTCTTAGCGAGTTTTGTTAATGTATGTTGTATGTAGCACCTTCGTTTTGGAAGAACGTTGTTTCATGTCATTGTTTACTGAAGTGCATTTGGTTAAAATGAAAATAAAAGCCTGCAGTGACTACGGAGCTATACTGCGGTCATTGGACCCGTCCTGTGCACAAAACAGACAGGAACAGACGACAGCAAACAGTAAAAGCAGCAGAAGAAAATCACTGGTGCTCCCCTGCCCCTCCCCCTCTTCATGACTTGTTTACTATATGAATCAGGAAATGGGCAGGAAAAATCTCTAGGGACACCTCGCACCCTGGACACAACCTGTCTTACCTCCTCCCTTCACCATTACTACCAGGCACAGGAACAGGTTTCCTCTGGCAGGTAATCACCCTCATAAACAGTTCAGCTGGACTATGTGCAAATAAAGGGCCGACATTCCAATTCAATTCAATTTTATTTATTTAGTGCTTTTAATGATTGTCATTGTCGCAAATCAGCTTTAAACCATCAAAAGAAAATTATGGAAGTTTGTATGAAATGTGAGAAATGTGTATGAATCAAAATGTTCTCCTCTTGCCTGGCGGGTTTCCCCCGGGTGCTCCAGTTTCCTCCCACAGTCCAAAGACATGCAGGCTGATTGGCGTTACTAACACTGCCTATAGTGTGTGTGTGTGTGTGTGTACAGGATGCACCCCACCTTGTTCACTAATTCTCCTGGGATAGGCTCCAGGCCCCCTGTGACCCTGTATATATAAGGATGAAGTGGTGTAGACCGTGAGTGTGTGTGAGAGTGTGTGTGTGAGTGAGTGAGAGTTATTGAATGGTGTGTAGTTACTGTGTATAGTGTTTTGTACGTTAACAAACGTACAGTTTTATGTTGGTCTGTATTTTCAGAGCCACAAACAGTTGGAAAAATTCCTTGTGTGTGTGTGTGTGTGTGATACTTAATCAGTTCAGTCTTTATCTGTACATGTACATTACTGCACCCACAGAGACGGCGGATGGACGGGGTCTGTAGTTTGTAGTTCTGTAAAAGAGATGTGGAGCTGATCTGAGGACAGAGATTATAATAATAATAATAATTATTATTATTATTATTATTAATATTGTTATCATTATATTATTATTATCATAATTGTATTATTATTATATTCTTTATTGTCATTATATATATTATCACTATATTATTGTTATCATTATATCATTATTATTATTAACATAATTGTCTGATTATTATATGATTTATTATCACTATATTATTATTATTGTTAATAAAAAGCCAGCGGAATTGACGTCACTCAGACTTCAGCCAATCACACGCCGCTGTACTGTGAATATCCATGAGGTCCCTGGCGCGGCCCCGCCCCCTCTCCACGCCCCCTCTCCTCGCGCAGATCCACTTCCGGGAGAGGCAGACATGGCGCTGTGGCTGATGCGCGCGTGCACGCTGCTGGTGCGGCTCGTGACGCTGCCGCTGGCGCTCGCGGACGCGCTCGGGCTGCTCGGGTTCTATAAGCGCGTGTTTCCGGTGCTGATGAGCCGCATCTCTCCGGCCTACAACGCCAAGCTGAGGGAGCAGAAGCTCGAGCTGTTCCGCGGCCTGGCCCGGTTCGCCCCGCCTGGCGGGCCCCTGCGCGTGCTGGAGATCGGCTGCGGGACCGGGACCAACTTCGAGTTTTATCCCGCGGGCTGCAGAGTGACGTGTACCGACCCGAACCCGCACTTCCAGAGGTTCCTGCAGGAGAGCATGCGGCAGAGCGAGCACCTGCAGTACGAGAGGTTCGTGGTGGCGCCGGCGGAGGACCTGCGGGAGGTACCGGACCGCTCCGTGGACGTGGTGGTGTGCACACTGGTGCTGTGTTCCGTCAAGAACCCGGGCCTGGTTCTGCAGGAGACCAGGAGGATCCTCAGAGAGGTGGCTGCTGCTGCTGTAGTCGTTTATTGTTGTTGTTGTTGTTGTTGTTATTGTTTACACAATTCCTATAGTAATGTTCAGGTTAGTTCAAGTTCTAATGATGGAGGTTCTCCGGAGAGGGACCAGTGGACAGGGATCGGTTCTGATAAACTCAGGTGTGCTGTAACATCAAAGGAGTCCAAGATCAAAGCTAGAGATCAATAATGAGTTCTCGAGGCTCTGTATTCCTCTAAACACACACACACACACACACACACACTGCAAGGTCAGAGATCTGTAAAGGGACCGGTATAATGGGTTCTTACACTGGGTAGACTAACTGTAAGTACCAAAAGTCAAACACTGTTGGCAAGTTGTTGTTGTTGTTGTGTTTTTTTAAGATGGGTAATTTACCCAAATATCTAAGAAACAGATCCAGTATGTCTTTAGCTGTGGCTTAAAGGTTGCCAGAGTGTACAGACTCCTCTAGAGGAAGTCCATTCCACCACCTCGGGACCAAAACAGGAAAAAAGGTCTAGATGCTGGTCCTCCTCAATCCCCCAGAGACAGTAGGAGAGGGTTTAGTGGGTTTAGTGGGTTTAGAGGGTTTAGTGGGTTTAGAGGGTTTAGACGGTTCTTACGCTAATGTTGAGGTTTAAACTGTCACTAGTTGTGTTTGTGCTGCTTATGTTAATGGCTTATACAAAAAAATAAATAAGTAATGTCGAAAACACACACACACACACTGCAAGGTCAATTAAGAGGTCCTGAGGTTATTCAGAGAAAGTAAGAAGTTACTCACACACACACACACACACACACACACACACACAGGACGTGATGTACAGATTATAACTCACTATGACGTTTGGGTTCACAGGGTGGAGCGTTTTTCTTTCTGGAACACGTGGTGGATGCAGAGGAATCAAGCTGGACCTACTTTTTTCAGCACATTATTCAGCCTTTCTGGTATTGTATACACACACACACACACAAACACACAGTATTGATGCTGTAGCAGTGATGAAAATGGCACTTCAGAGCCGTGTGTGTGTGTGTGTGTAAGAGACAGAGAGAGAGAGACGAGCGCTGCTCAATTAACTAAAATAAAAATGACAGTGTGGGCGCGTGCAGTGACTCACAGCAGAGGGGACACGGGGTCTCGGAGTGGTGTGAAACCAGTAACAGCGCCATCACCTGGAGGAAACCGTGCTGAAAAACCTTCCGTTAAACAGCCCTAATAATTTCTAAGCTGAATATCAGGAAATTATCTTCTCCTGATTAGAGTGTGTGTGCAGCGTTAGTGTGTATCTGCTGCTCCTGAGGCGTACGTGACTGACCTGCCTGTTCCAGGGTCAGAGATCGGTTACAGAAACTTGTGGTATAATCAGTGACGTGGCAGAGGAACAGGAAGCCAACTGAGATAACCTAAATGTCCTTTTTTATTGTGTCACTATGTGTGTGTGTGTGTGTATTTTGTACATCATACGCCGCCGCTTTACACACCCAAGTCGGCTGCTTTTTTACTACTAAAATCTTTGCATGTGCATGCACACACTCCAGCCGATGCTCATGTTTACCAACTTTCTCACACACACTCACTCTCTCACACACACTTATACTTCTCAGCATTTAATTCATGTACCTCCCCTGTCCAATATAGAACCAGGAATTTAATGTCCAGCAAAGTATTAATGAAAGACGTCTTAGTTACAGCGAGGGCTGAAACGATTCCTCCAGTAACTCGATTACAAAAAATGATGGAGGTAAAATCTTCTGCCTCGAAGCTTCTTTTAATTCATTTTAAAAGCTTGCGTTATGTTTTTGCGCAACTATTTGTTTGGCGTGACACAGCGCGCTTCGGATGCAAGCCGCCACTTACAACAGATAAAGAAGCAGCGTTTACGTCACCCACAAAGCGGAAGGAGTCGCGAACTGTTAGCTTATGTTTTGCTGAGCTGTAAATTTTGAAACTTTTAGTCTTGAAAGTTAAGTTGCACAACTTAATGTTTTTCTATAATTATTTATTTTGACGTTTGCCTTAGTTTTTTAAGTCATTTGAAATATCTTTTTTTTAGTTTTTGCATCTGAGAAAAGGCTTTAAAATAAGAATGTATGGAACTGTAATGCACTTAATTCATCTCAGTCACCTTTAAGCTGTTCCCTGTATTGTGAGTAATGACGATGTTTATTTTTGATAAAATGCTGTATGCATTTAAAAAATAAAAGTAGATTTTTCTTAAAAGAGAAGCAGTTAATCTTTTTTTCTCTTGTATATTTAACATTGCTTTTTTATTAAGCAAAAGTACATTTTATCCAATTAATTGATTAAATTGTTGGCAGAATACTCGATTACTAATATATTCGATAGCTACAGCTCTAGTGACAAACTTAACCAGGACACATTTAATTTAAAGTATTCATTAGGCCACATTTATTAAACACATGCTTTATAAACTCTACACAAACATCTTTGTCAAATTCTTTCTATACTTCTCATTTTCTGTGTTTAAACAGTAAACTGACTGCAGTAAATGAACAGATGATCCAGGCGTGTAAAGTTCAGTGAGCACTGTAAGAGGTCACGTCTGAAGTTTAGTAGTAATAGTGAGACACTCAGAGTGGACATCATGTTCTTCACTGAAATTCTGAATGTTGTTGGTCTTTCGGCTGCTGCCGGTCAGGGGTCGCCACAGCGGAATACCCGGTCCACACTACAACTTGGCACAGGTTTTACGCCGGATGCCCTCCCTGACGTAACCCTCCCATTTTATCCGGGCTTGGGACCGGCACTGCATCCAGTGGCTGGGGTTTGGGCACTGGCTGGGAATCGAACCCATTCTGAATCTTTCCTTAAATTTTTTTTTTTTTTCAGGTGCTGCTGTAGGGGTAGTTTAGTTTTGTTTGTTTGTTTGTTTTTCCCCGCAAAGTCTCAAAATCTCATCCTTCCATAAGTGGACTTTCTAATATTTGCTAAGGGTGATGTAGAAGGACATCTGATCTCGCAGTTTGTTGGCAGCAGCTTTACCTGACTGCTTAATCTTTTCACCTTCACCTTTTTTAAACAAGGGAAGCGAACTTCACCCAGGCTTGCATGGTCCTTAACAAATCACAGCTTGACGCTATGAAGACAGAACTTTCTAATTGGTTAATCAACTCGCCCGGCTTCCTTTTGTTCATGACAGTAAACGTGCAATACTGTGTTTCGTCACGTATTCACAACATATTATTAAGTAGAGCGCTGTTTCACTCCCTGTAAAAAAAATCAAAATGACGTGTACAGCCTATTAATTAAATAATTAATTCACATAACACAGTCACAACCTTTGTGATAACTGTTCTATAAGATTTAGAACAAGATATGAACAAAACCTTTTCCTCAATCCTTGACCCACTGGCTCCTCCTGCTCCATCCTCTCTAACTGCTGATGACTTTGCCACATTCTATGATGGGAAAATTTTAGCTATCCGCTAGTCCTTTGCTCCCAACCCAACCCCTACACCAGAGCTTGGGACCTTCCCTCCGCTTAGCAGAATTCTCCAACCTGTCATCTGATAGGATTCAGCAGATCATCTCGTCATCCAATCCCACCACCTGTTCATTAGACCCAATCCCTTCTACAATGCTCTGGGCCATCTCACAAGACCTCCTTCCCTTCATTACAACCATCATTAACCATTCCATAGCATCTGGTCATGTTTCTGCTGCTTTCAAGATGTCAAGGGTTATTCCCATCCTAAATTATTCCTGCCTGGATCCAGCTGAAGTTAACTACTATTGCCCAGTATCGCTTCTCTCTTTTATTTTCAAAATTTTTGAAAGGACTGTTTACAACCAGATGCCTCTTTATCTCTCACAGAACAACCTTAATGATCCCAACCAACCCGGATTCAAAGTGGTACATTCCACAGAGACTGCCCTTCTGTCAGTCACAGAGAAGCTCCATGCTGTCAGATCAACTAAACTATCATCTGTCCTCATCCTCCTGGACGTCTCGGCTGCATTTGACACGGTGAACCACAAGATTCTATTATCTGTTCTTACAAGCCTTGGAATCTGTGGAACAGCATGGCAATGTTTTGCTTCTTACCTAAAAGATATAAGCTGACATGGAGAGGATCCACATTTGCCCCACGTAGACTCTCTACTGGTGTCCCACAGCGGTCATGGTCCTCTTCTGTTCTCCCTCTATAACGGGTCTCTTGGTAAGGTCATATCACCGCAACGTTTTTCATTTTATTGTCATGCAGATGTCGCACATCTTATTCTCTCCTTTCCTTCCACAAACACTCAGATTTCCACCCGGATCTCAGCGTGTCTGGACGACATCTCATCCTGGATGGCAGCTCATCAGCTAAAGCTCAATCTGAGTAAAACCGAACTGCTGTTCATCCCTGGTGACTCACTCCCGGTCAAGACCTTGTGATATTCCTGGACAACAATCAGATCACTCCTTTAGCCACCGCCCGTGTTCTTGGGGTAACTGTGGACAATCATTTGACATTTTCCCTAGGCATCGCTAACATTACTCACTCTTGTCCTACATTTTTTTCTTTACAACATTAGAAGAATCCGCCCATTTCTTTCTTTACAGGCTACTCAGGTGCCTGTTCAGTCTCAACTGGACTCAAGACTGGACTACTGCAACTCGCAGAATGCTCAAGCATGTCTCGTTTTCAACCTTCCCAAGTTCACCCACACCTCCCCGATTCTCCGCTTCCTGCACTGGCTTCCTGTAGCTGCTGCATCAAATTCAAAACCCTGATGCTCACCTACAAAGCTAAAAATGGCCCAGCACCCACTTACCTTTCTGTTCTAATCACACCCCACACCACACCACGTTCCCTCCGATCCTCCAGGACTGCTCGCCTCATCCCACCATCTCTCAGGGATCAAGGAAGACATTCATCCAGACACTTTTCTGTTCTGGCACCAAGTTGGTGGAGTGCCCTTCCTCTAGAGGGACGTACAGCGAGTCTTTGACAATCTTTAAACAACAACAACTATTAACCTGTCTGTTTATTCAATACTTGGACTAATCCAAAAAAAAAAACACCTCCCCAACTGTGTTTGACTGATGGCATCTAGTTAGTAACCCAGTGTAAGGGTCTGTCCAACGATGGAAGCACTTTTTGTAAGTAGCTCTGGATAAGAGCGTCTGCCAAATGCCTAAATGTAGATGTATTTCTGCTAGTAAATGCGGAGTATGATCGACAGCACAGAAAAAAAACTCATAAAAGGCAGAGAAGTAAACTTAATGACATGGTTGAAAATGAGAGAGAGAAAGACGTTGCTGTTGGCCAACATTAAAGTGGTCATTTCAGAGGGATTATAAACTGTAATGATTAACAACAGACACAGCAGAGCTTTGTCGAGAATTTAAAAGCACTAGGGGCGCCAGAAACACATGTAATGCCAATTATTACAGTGGTATCTCTGCAAATAAATTTTTAACTTAGGACCTGAAATTTTGCAAGAAATTCCCCTCGGCATACAAAGCATTTTCAGCATAAGAGCCGCTCTGAGCCGAGCGCCGGCTTGCATCTTTTTAATTTAAGCAATTCCCTCTGGGATTAATAAAGTTATTTAAATGTTGAACCTTGAATTGAATCTGGGAGCCGTTCAAAACTTTTTTTCACTGGAAAGTTTGTCATATTTTACTCCATTTACATGTCTTTTCTAAATGTTTTGATTATTTTATGCAAAAATATGATTATAGTGTTGAAAATTGGTAATATTTTTGGGCAACAACGGATTACGTTATTTCATCTTAAGAACCTGCCTCTGGACCACATTAAATTCATATGCCGCGGTATGATGTGCTGTGTTAGTTATAGTAATAATAATAATAATAATAATAATATTACTATTACTGTTAATTTATATTCTCGCAAAGCAGCTTTACAGGAATAAAAATTCAGGGTAAAATAAAAAATGTTTAATAATAAAACTTAAAAACAGTAGTGTTATGCTAAAGTGAAATATCTACATCTCTATAGAATCTGGAGTATTTTTAATAGAATCATGTTGATGGTCTCATGTGGTGAGGCTCCGTCACAGACTTCCAATCTGTTACACACTGAATATTACTCACTGAATATAACTAGTTGAGTTTGATCAAATACAAATCATATCATAAGATATTTTCTGCAACATCTCAGCAGTGCAGGTTTATATTATGACTTTATCGTTTCTATGGTAACAGCTCAGTGAGGTGCACAGCTAATACACTTTTTAGAATTGTAAGAATTGTAAATCTAAAGCGGGGAGATATTTATGTAATGAGTCTCCAGTGTCAGAGGTAAATCTTCAGGACGGAGGAGTGTAAACGTCATTCTCAGCCACGTGACAAGCCGTTAATGTATTGTTTTATGATTGTGATTCTGATAGAGTTAGAAGTGTGTGTGTGTTTGTGTGTGTGCGCGCACGCGCCTGCAGCGTGTCACTGAGCTGTGTGACCTTCCCGTGTGCCATAGGTACTATTGCGGTGACGGCTGTGAGGCGACCCGCGCGACCTGGACGGACGTGGAGCGGGCCGGCTTCTCCGAGGTGCAGCTCCGCCACATCCAGGCTCCGGTGTCACTGATCATTAAACCACACATCATCGGTTATGCTGTGAAATAAATCCCTCTCTCACATACGCACACACACACACACACACTCACACACAAGGTTAAACCCACTGTGTGTGTGTTTAAACACTAATCAACACATTTCAGATTGAGCTTATAAACTGTGACCCACACCAGACAACACACCTGTCAGCTTCTCAGCTTAAAGACCAGCTCAGGCTCCGCCCACTTTACTGACGTTGACCAATTACAGTAGTGAGTCAGACTTATTGCACGTTCTGAGAACTTTATTATTTTCTTTTAGTAATTTCAAATCTATATTTTTTAACACAATTTTTTAAATATGTATTAAAAAGAATCGTGTCATACAAAAAGAGTCGTGTTTAAAAGAGTCACACACGAGTCGTGTGTGTGTGTTTTGTGAAATCACATATAAGGATAAATCATCTCTGATGTACTTGAGTGATTATTAAAGAGCCTCACTGCCTCACTGTTTTTTTTCTTATGTTTTTCCTTTTTCTTTTAACTGATTACACCACACACACACACACACTTTAAGTGTTGATTTTGAGCTTGCAAACATGATGTTCTGACTGAAACTCTGGAGAAACTTCTTATTAGATACACGATCCTACATATGACATTTTAAGTTTACATTTAAACTCTCAACCTGTAATATTCTCATTTCAAACCTACTGCAGCAAAATATATATTATAATATTATTATTATTATAATAATGGTAACAGCAGACCTGGTTAATTTCTTCATTTCTGTATGTTAGCCACGCCCACAACTTAAACAGTGCTGCTCGGCTCCACCTCTCTTATTTCGCTTAAAAGTAAACTCATTACCGTCTCTCCATCCCGTCAGTATCGACAACACTGTGGGTACGTTGTTCAGCTAACACAACTGAAGCCATCAGGTACAAAATGGACGTTTTGAGGATGAAAAGGGAAACACACGATCAAATTAGCAAATTATCTCCATGAGACGTGATTGTGATGTAACTAGTGTTGGAAACTTCTCCTTTGTCGAAACAGAGACCAGGAGACGTTGGGATATCTTTCAACCTGAAGTTACTCTTTATTAAAAACTAGTGATGGGTCGTTCAGGAACGATTTGTTCTTTTTAAACAAATGTTTGAACATGACTCAGAGTGAGTTCATTTTCTATTGGGTGCGCAAAGCATCGCAAAACCTCCGTATGTGTTATACAGGAAACAGAAATCATCGTTCGTTTTTTTGTCACGTGACTCCCATAGACGCTATGCAGTGCAATAGATTCTAAAGAACGAACGACTCAGACTGGAAGATATGACGGTGAGCTGCTCATTCTGTTTATTATAATATGTCCTTAGCTGCATTGTAATAGTTTCAACTGGAACTATAGACAAAATTTGTATATGTAGACATGTTGGGAGTCTTTTTATTGAAAATGTAACATTTTGTTTTATTTCTGATCAAAAGAACGAAATGAACTAAATGGCTTAAAAAAAGGTTTGTTCATTTTGATGAACAAGATTTAAAGAACCGTGTTACTAAAATGATTTAAACTTCTCATCACTATTGAGAACTCGCCATGTGTCGCTGTAGTCATCCAAGTCTGACTAAAACTCAGGGAGGGATACAAAGAGGTGGAGACGAACCACAGTGTAGTAGAGGAATCAGCCTAGTAACAGAAGTTCCCCAGCCCTGATCTCATCAGCATAACAGTGGCTTTCAATGCATAGGTGCTAATCTAATCAGCCTGACAGTATCACCCAGACCTTCACATTATCATAGAGACAAAGGCACAGCCTGGCCTTGACATTAGCATTCACATTTACCTTGGGACCCTACCCAGTGTCAGGAAGTACATAAAGACCCCTTGGCTACCAGACTTGATCTTCTTAGAATGTCACCAACTTTACCTCAAAATCTAAAACCCAATGTACTGAAAGAACTCTTTCAGTTTTTATACTATTACGCTGGAAGCTAGATTTAACATTTTATAAATTTGTAATCCTACACTAGCGTAGTCGAATATTCTTGGAAAGGCTCCATTTTCAAAAACACTCGACCTCAAAGTCTGGATCCTCTGGCACGGGGCGAATCAGAAAGGGAAAGCCAGTCTTACCCAAGGATGGAAGCAGACGGCTGGTTAGACGTCATTAGTGCCGTCATAGCTGAAACAGTAGGAAAGCATGCGAAAGCAACAATTTTGACATTTCCCCCCCTTAAATATTAATAATATTAAAAACATCATGATCAACTTCCTCATTCAATTCTCTATTCATGTTTACTGGCAGCTCACTAACCAAGTGGTATAACACTGCCACCTGCTGTATCTGAGAGTGTAAATTCACACTCCGTGTACCCGAGAACAGAGAACGAAAGACTGACACTGGCCAGCAGGGGGAGGGGGAGAACTTGTTCCTGGGTAGGGGTCAATCACCCCTGAGGTGAAAACACCGCAGTCTGGTGGTCTGGTGATGGCCTTCAGAACATAAAGCAGTCAGGACTGAAGCCTCTTTGTGTTTCTTTTTATTTCTCTGTTCATGAACAAACGATGTTATAAAGGTGCGACGAACCTGGAATTACAAAGGTGACATTAGAGATCCCACATACACAAACTTGTTATTTGAGAAAAAGCTGTTTCTACATTTAGAAGTTTTAGAAGTTTTACCTCTGAGGACTTCCGGTTAGCAGCCACATATTTAGCATATAATAACTCATTCACTCACTCATCATCTAAACCGCTTTATCCTGTATTCAGGGTCGTGGTGACCTGAAGCCTATCCCAGGAGACTTAGGGCACAAGCCAGGGTGCCAATCCATCGCCGGGCACACACACATACACACTTATTCACACACTACAGTCAGTTTGGGAACGCCAATTAGCCTAATCTACATGTCTTTGGACTGTGAAACCAAGCACAGGGAGAACATGCAAACTCCATGCACACTGAGCTGGGAATCGAGTCTGGCTGGAAATCGAACCCGGACCCTGGAGGTGCAAGGTGACAGTGCTAACCCCTACACCAATCCTACACCAATCTCCTAATCCTATACCTCTGAGTAAATCCGCCACGCTACTTCAGTTCCATCTCTGTAGCTTTGGTATCTCTGACATATGGCGCCTTCTTAATACAAAAGAGAGAGAATACTCCTTTTTCTCACATGTTCATCATACTTTCTCCAGAATTGATTATTACTTTATAAATAATCAACTGATCCCAATGGGTAATTATTGTGCCTTTCAGAGCATTGTGATATCGGATCATGCTTCAGTTATGTCTATAAAAATCCCTAATCTCCCTCAAATTAAAAAATATTAGGCCTTTAATTCATCGTTACTGATAGATAATTTTATAAAATTTATGGAAGACCAGGTTTTTTTAAAAACAGAAATGAAACACTACAAGTGTCATGTTTAAATGTTTGGGATGCTCTGAAAGCCTACCTGAGTTCTGAGTACTTCTGAGTTTCCAAGGTCCATAGTTTAGTTGACAAATTCCTGACTTAACTAGATATCCCAACACTGTCCCCTGATTCTAGATTAAGATTAGAAGAGCCCATATCAAAAGAGGAAACAATTTCAGCTATTTCATCACTGGAATCTGGTACAGTCGTGTTTAAAATAATAGCAGTCCAACATCAGTAAACGGATCAATAATTGTTTTGGGGAGAAATTATATTCCTTTAAGGTACAGTAAATATTTTACCTGTAGGTGTAGTGGAGTAATAGAAAACAACAGACCCAACAGTCATGACTTGCATGCACCTGATTCTGTGTAATTGAATCATTAATTGAAAAGGGGCGTGTTTAAAATAATAGCAGTGTGGAGTTCAATTAGAGAGGTAAATTATTCTGTGAAAAACAGGTGTCAAACTAATTCAAGGATAAATGCAGAAAAGGTTGTCTTGTGCATTTCTTTCTGAAAATAAAGAGAGATGTCTGGGTCGTTCCAGACATTGTTCAGAAGAACAGCGTACTTTGATTCAAAAGTTGATTAGAAATGGGAAAACATACAAAGAAGTGCAGAAAATGATAGGCTGCTATGCTAAAATGATATTTAATGCTTTAAAATTGAGAACAAAACCAGGAAGCTATCAGCAAAAAGCCCCCATACAGTCCCATTGTTGAAAAAAATACATGTGCTGAAGAGGTTACAGTTCGCCAAATAACACACTGACTGGCCTAAAGAGAAATGGTGCAATATTTTGTGGACTGATGAAAGCAAGACACGACAACGACCCCAGACACACCAGTAAGTGAGCAGCATCTTGGTTCCAGACCAACAAGATTGACGTAATGGAGTTACCAGCCCAATCCCCAGACCCTAATCCAATAGAAAACTTGTGGCCTGACATTAAAAATGCTGCTTCTGAGACAAAAAAATGCTGTTTCTTGGGCTGGAATACCTGTTCAAATGTGCCAGAAGTTGGTTGACTCCATGCAGCACAGATGTGAAGCAGTTCTCAGAAAGCATGGTTATACAATTAAAAATTAGTTCAGAGATGCACAAGAAAGATTAAATTTCCAGCATTTTTGTTTAAACAGTAAAGTCATCACTTTGTAAAGATGAATAATGACACTGCTATTTTTTTGAACAGAGTAATATTTGTTTTTCTTCACTTTCTGTAAACTAATAATACATTTAGCACATTTTTCTTCATGTTTCATGAGCGTGCAGGTGTCCAATGCATTTGTGTGATTTAAATGAAAAGTTGTTATATGAATATGGAGCTTTACTCACTTTTTTTAACACACTGCTATTATTTTGAACACAACTGTAAGTCCCCGGGTCCTGACGGGTTCCCTTCAGAATTTTTAAAATCATTCTCCTCATACCTTACACCGCAACTAGCTTTGGTTCTATCTGAATCTTTTAAGCAAGGTAAGCTGCCCGCGTCATTTAATACATCGCATCACCCTTACAGCAAAGAGGAATAAAGACCCAGCAGAGTGCTCTTCATAAAGACCAATTTCTCTTCTTAATGTGGATGTTAAAATCCTTGCTAGTCTTGGCTTAGAGAATGTTCTACCCTCAATTATATCTGAGGACCAGACCGCTAAGTTTTGCACATAAAGCCGTTATGCATATGATCTACTTTTTATATCAAATCCCATCTCCTACCTGCCACCTGTGCTGTTATTGCTCAGTGAATTTAGCTATTATTATGAATTTGCACAAAAGTGAACTTTTCCTGCTAAATAAACACTAATAACAGGAATGCACCATCTCCCTTTCAACATAGTGAAAAATCACTTATCTTGGTATTACAATTACAAGCAAACAAACACCTTTTTAAAGAAAATTTTATTAGGTTGTTTAACCAAACAAAAAAGGACTTGGGACAATGGTCACCACTGTCCATGTCCCTGGGGGGACGCATTAACGCCATTAAAATGAGTGTTCTTCCTAAATGTTTATATCTTTTCCAGTCTGTAGCTGTTTTTATTCTTAAATCTTACTTTGGTCCTTTAGATTAAATTATATCATCCTACCTTTGGAAAAGTAAACAAACGATTGAATAAGTCCCTACTTCAAAGATCTAAAAGAGACAGTGGCATGGCTCTACCTATTTTCATTTTAACTACTGCGCAGCAAACATTGGATCTGTCATCTTTTGGCCATATTTTCATAACCAACCTAATCGGCCTGCCTGGGTGGAAACGGGGATAATCTCTGTCAAAAACCTTACTGGTATACTCAACATCCGGACACATGGGTACTGTTTGCTATAACACTGTGACTACGTGTTTAAACATCTTTTTTGTGTGTGTTTGTATAGCGCGTGCTGTTTATTATAACGTGTGTGCATGTGTAAAGCAAAAGAAAGTTTCATTAGAAAGGTTAAAGATCCATTTTCTCTCTCCGTTTCAGCCTGTTGTTGTGTGTGTGTGTGTGCGCGTATGCATGTGTGTGTGTGTGTGTGTGTGTGTATGCACGCGCGTCATTGAAAACCGTGCTTCTCCCCCCCAACACACACACTAAGGGAAACACTGCTCTGTCGTGATTCTTGTCAAGGTAAAGTGCAGGTTAATTTGTTTTACTTTTAATCAGTGATTCCGTATGTCGCTCACTTACTTGTCAATTACTGTACAGTATTATGCAATATTATATTATACTGCATAATTATTCATTAATTACCAATTAAAAAAAGCTGAGTTGCAAAGTGAGTGAATAAAATATTTATTTAGGTTCTCTTAAAAAAAAGGAAGAAAAAAAAGCCCAATGTTTTTTTTTATATATATTCAGGTTTTTTTTTTATTAATAAACGACGTCACCTGCATGTGGAAGTGCAAGCGTGCTCCCTGATTTTACTGAACTGTAACAGCTCCAGCCACTAACATTTACTCAGGATACATCACCGTCTAGCCGTCTGGCCGTCTAGTCCGCAGCAACTCAAAGCATGGTGTGAGTACAGACACAGATTTGGCTCGAGGACCGCTGCCTCAGAAACAGTGGGCTCGGGGTGTCAGAAAGGGAACAAAACACCACGTGACAATATTCAGAATACATGAGATGAGATGGGGGGGGGGGGGGGGGGGTTACCTGGTTCTATCTGCTCCAAACTTTAATCACCTTTCACTTTATTTATTAGCACTTCTGGGAAAAAACAATAAAAAAAAAAAAAAAACACACAAACTTCTCTAATAAACACAACCGGTTGATCAGGAGGAAACACACACACACACACACACATACCCACACAATATATATACACTTATCATCTCTTATTAAAAATAGCTAAAGGAAAAATATCATCATTATTCTCCATAAACTCTGTGTGTGTGTGTGTGTGTGTGTGTGTGTGTGTGTGAGAGAGAGTGTGTTTGTTTGTGTGTATTTCCTAAACTCTTAGTTAAAAAGAAGTATAAAAACAATGAACTGACATTCCCAGTCAGTGTGTGTGTGTGTGTGTGTGTGTGTGTGTGTGTGTGTGTGTGGGCAGAGCTGCAAGTACTGTCCGTTTAGCGTAGCGCTAGCTGTTAGCCCGTTTTGACGCAGTACAGGTCCTTTAATGTCTTGAGCTCCTCAATCAGTGTTTTGTTTTGGTTCTCCAGCACGGCCACGCGGTTCTCTAGGCACTTCACATACTCCTTCTTCTTCCTGCGACACTCCCGAGCCGCCTCCCTATAAACACACACACACACACACACACACACACACACACACGTAGTTGGTTACTCTCTTCCACCTGATTATTTTCACCTTTCACCGGATTTCAACACTTCTGCAGAAAAGGAGAAAAAACACTAACAAACAGGCAGAGAGACAGGGACGGAGGGAGAGAGAGAAAGAGGGAGAGATGGGGACGGAGGGAAAGAGACACAGAGAGAGAGAGAAAAAGACAGAGAGTCAGAGGGGGAGAGAGAGAGAGGGAAAGAGACACAGAAAGAAACAGAGAGAGAGACGGAGACAAAGGGAGAGAGACAAAGAGGAGGGGAGAGAGAGACGCAGAGAAAGAGAGACAGAGAAAGAGAGACACAGAGAAAGAGGAAGAGAGAGAGACCTGTTTTTGGCGAGGCGTATCTCTCTCTTCAGCTGGGGGTCGTCACTCTTTCCCTGAGAGCTGATGACCGGTGATGTCATGACGACGGTCTGAGGCAGCGCTGACGATGACGAGCGAATCTGATACGCCTGCATCTCTCCTCCCGCTCCTGTAAAAATCACATGACACTCATCACGCCCGCCGCACTCGCCACACACGATAATCCCGGCTTGATCATCCTATAATTTACCGCTGTGACTCTCCAGTCAGACATCCTAAAGTCTGCAGAGAGGGACGAACACGCGGGTGCCACACAAATATTCCCGGGGTGTACACAGGCTCCCCCTGCCCCGCCCCTTTCAGGAAAGTTTGGAGCGCGCGTGCGCGCACACACACACACACACACACACACACACAACCTGAACCACCCACTAAGAAAATATCTGCTGACTTCAGTAGAGCACAAAAAGATCACTCCTCACACACACACACACACCCCAAATTAGCGGTGCATGCTAACACTCACCCTGCAGCACCACCTGATTGCCAGGCAGGAGGATCTGCTGTCCGTCTGCGGTCTGAGCGTACTGCAGGATGGTCGGCTGGCTCGGGGTCGAGTTGGTCATGGTGAGAGTCTGCAGGCCCTGAACGCCCTCGGAGCCCCCACCCGCTAACTGCAGAGAGCCGTTCGACGCTATGGCGACTGTTAACAACATGGGCAATCAGAGATACACACACACACACACACACACACACACACACACACACACACACACACACACACACACCATATAATTGTAACACCTGGATCAGCTGATTTATCCACAGCAAGTAGCAGCTAAAGGGAGAGAGACAGGGAGAGAGACGTACTGTACTGCCCACTGCTGGTCTGATAGATGGGCGTGGACAGGGACACGGTGGTCATGGCAGACGATGCTGAGGTCTCCTCGTCTCCATCATTACGCGTTGCTACTTCCTCAGCTGAGAGATCGTTTAATATCTTCCTGAACACAATTACAATTACACAAAAAATTAATTACTCACCAATAGCCAATTTATAACTAACTAATTAATTGATGTCCAATCTATAACCAATCAATAATCTATAACTCTTACAACTCTGAGGATAAACACTCATATTTCAGTGCAGTGAGAAAACCACAGGGATAAAATTCACTGGTAATACAATAATAATTCTGTTTATATGCGCGTCTGTGTGTTTTAACACGCCTGTGTGTCTATTTGCACGTTTATATGCGTGTGCGTCTATACGCACGGGCACCTGTGCGTTTATATGCGCATGCCTGTTTGTTTACTCGCACGCCTGTGTTTATATACGCGCGTTTATATGCGCGCCTGTTTGTGTGTTTAAACTGGTAAGATGGGCGTCTGGCAAGCAGCTCTGGTGTCTTCTGGTTTGCGACCATATGTGTGTGCAACTGTGTTTACATGCACATTTATATGCCCGCGCTTATATGCGTACGCCCCTTTGTTTATACGCGCGCATCTGTGTGTTTATGTGCGCGCGCCTGTTTGTCTATACGTGTTTATATGCGTGTGCCTGTATATTTATACGCGTGCGTTTATGTATGCGTGCATGTGTGTTTATATGTGCACACCTTTGTGTCTATATGCGCGTGCCTGTTTGTTTACTCGCACACCTTTGTGTTTATACGCGCGTTTGTGTGTGCCTGTTTTTTTCATACATACGTTTATATGCGCCGCCTGTTTGTCTATACATGCGTTTATATGCGCGCGCCTGTATGTTTATATGCGTGTTTATATGCGTGCGTTCATGTATGCGCGCCTGTGTGTTTATACACGTGTTTATATGAGCATGCTTGTATGTTTACCCGCGCGCATCGGTGTTGCTATATGCGCGCGCATCGGTGTTGCTATATGCGCGCGCATCGGTGTTGCTATATGCGCGCGCATCGGTGTTGCTATATGCGCGCGCATCGGTGTTGCTATATGCGCGCGCATCGGTGTTGCTATATGCGCGCGCATCGGTGTTGCTATATGCGCGCGCATCGGTGTTGCTATATGCGCGCGCATCGGTGTTGCTATATGCGCGCGCATCGGTGTTGCTATATGCGCGCGCATCGGTGTTGCTATATGCGCGCGCATCGGTGTTGCTATATGCGCGCGCATCGGTGTTGCTATATGCGCGTTGTTATATGCGCACCTGTGTTTTCACTGTTTGTTTATATATGCGCGCCTGGTTTGTTTATAAGCGCATTTATATGTGCGCGCCTGTGTGTGTTTAAACCTGTAAGATGGGCGTCTGGCAAGCAGCTCTCGTGTCTTCTGGTTTGAAGCTCCACTATCTGTGGAATCCTGAGAATCTTCACTGTCTGACCCCTGACCCCAGGAACACACACACACACACACATTACTAAATAACTAAATTGCAAAAATACCCAGTAGGAGTGTGAATAATGAGTCATCATGCTGGGTAACACACACCCACAAAATCTCTCACACACACACAGAGGATGATTTATCAGCCTAAAAGTAAGCACTCTATGTAAGAGTGTGTGTGTGTGTGTGTGTGTGTGTGTGTGTGTTACCTGTACTTGTGCTGGTGGAGACTGAATGACTGAGGGCTGGGCGGACTGGATGACCCCCTGCACCTGAATCTGACCCCCGGGGAGCTGCACTACGGCCACCGGAGATCCTCCCAGGGTCATCTGCAACACACACACACACACACACACACACACACCACTTACTTACACACACCTACCCCACTCACACACACCTACCCCACTCACACATCCATCCATCCCACTCACACACATCCACAAACTCACCCACCCCACTTACACACATCCACACACTCACCCACCCCACTCACACACATCCACACACTCACCCACCCCACTTACACACATCCACACACTCACCCACCCCACTTACACACATCCACACACTTACCCACCCCACTTACACACACACACCCCTTACCCACCCCACTTACACACACACACCCCTTACCCACCCCACTTACACACACACACACCCCTTACCCACCCCACTTACACACACACACACCCCTTACCCACCCCACTTACACACACCCCTTACCCACCCCACACACACACACACTGGTGGTGTACCTGAGTGATCTGTGATAACTGAGACGCTGTGATGGTGGACGGGATGGTGACAGGTTGTGACTCGGTGCCGTTACTGCCACTCTGGTGAACCTCCTCCATTTCCACTGTGCACACACACACACACACACACACACACACCGGTATATTTAGAGTGAGTTTTTTGTCAGGGCTGAATATTCTGTTCATCTCATTAATATTTTAATTACGTAAATTAATCTGGTGAATATTTAAAACTTTGTAATGTTTTGTTGTAAAAGCGAACATGTACACACTGCACACACGAGCAAACATGTTTCATAAGCTTAAGTAATTAGCCCAAGTGTGTGTGTGTGTGTGTGTGAGAAAGACAGCTGTTCAATAGTCATCGGTCTTTCCACTTCACCTCTGCAGCACTGAATCACCTCCGCGCACACACTCATGGTTTGACTCATGCAGTTCGAAACGCGCGCACACACACACACACGCACACACACGCACACACTTTAATACGTCCTGGACTGTACAGCGTGGTGTTTTAACACTGATTCTTTACATTTTAGTGTTTAATTTAAATTTACCAATTTATTTTCTTTTTTAAAAATTTGACAGCTACTCTTGTACAAGCCACACCCCCCAGTGGGCGGGGCACACTCATATAGAGCCTTTAACTGGACAATAACAAGACATTATATTAAATATAGTAAAAATTCTAATTAAAATATCTTTAATTAACTGCTTTTTTGTTATTATTATATTGATACCACAACACTAATAAACACGTGATTCTGATTCAATTTAGGTTCAGAAGATTTTACAATTTTATAATAAATATTACATTTATTAATTCATGCTAAAAACACGATTGGAAGGGTTAAAGTATAATTGTTAGCATGATGTGGAAAACATTTAGGCTCAGTACGAGTAAAAATGAGTAAGAATTGTATGATATCAATATAAATAAAAGAAAGGTTTAGTCTGTACATCAGTCACTTGCAGTCCTTAGATCTCTGTCTGAAGTTTAATCTGCACCATCAGTGAATCTAAATGTTGAGTAAAAGTGATGTTATGAACAGTTATGTGTGGGATTTAATAATCTACTGTAAAATAATCTACTAATGCGCTACTGTCTCAATGTAAACAAACACCTGCACCAATAGATATTAATTAGAAAAGATAAAGTGAATATTTTGACTGGGATTAGTTCATATTTTCACTTTGGCTGAAATAACAGCGCTGAAGTGGTATAAGTGAATTTTAACACGCTGGAGTGGTTTTAAGACAAAACTTCATCTTTATCCTTTTATCTCCTTTTTCCATTTCTCATCTGTGATTCACTCTCCGATTACCGAACAGGGAGTGTATTTGTCTGAGCACCAAAGAAGGACAACTTAGTGTAAACAAGGCGTAAACATAAACATCTTATATCCTCTCTTTCCCACTGATTATAATAAAACTAAATGTTATAAATGACATTAAATTAAAAACTGTGAACATTTTGTATAATTTCACAAACTTTAACATTACAGGTACAATATTATATATATATATATATATATCAAGGGGTTCATCTGTGTTACAGACAGACATGTAAGTGGGGTTCAACCTAAAATTAATAATAATAATAATAATAATAATAATAATAATAATGTTATTATAACTGATTATATTAAAGCTCATCAGATTATTTTAACTTTAACTCTTTCGTACTAACGCTAGTTATATATGTAATAAATAAACTAAGTGGACAAGTTTTCGATTACAGTAATAAATACTTTACTACGATTACGTCTTTAACATTATTAAGGTGATTTAAGAAGATAAACATTAATAAACACTTTTAAACTCTGAGGCGCCTCAGTCAGCCCGGCTCCATCCCCAATCACTCATTTTACTCTGACAAGTGCACTAAATTAAAGTATGGAATGTATAGATTTACGCAGCGCGTGCCCTAAGCACTGTGACAGAAGCGGTGAGTGATTTGGAACACGGCCGGTTATTAAGTCCGTTAAATCAAAGCTAATTCAGCTAGCTACAAAAACCTCTCTGTTTTTAAACTGCTCCTGTGTGACTCGGTTTAAATATATACATAAACTCACATATTTACGAGATGTTTATAAAATAGAAGATGAGAAATATTATATTTAGACAAACATTACGTCAGAACTTGAATTAGTAAATGTTTTCTTTTTGAGCGCTAAAAGGGGAAATCGCAGCATTAGCTCCTCTTGCTAATGCTAAAGCTAACATGTTTAGTTTGTGTAAAAGGCGCCGTTTGATCTCTGCTCGGCGTGTGTGTGTGTGTGTGTGTGTGTGTTTAAAAGTGATGCGGGAGAGAGAGCGCGTCGCTCGACTCTGAAAAAACTTTCAGCCCGAGTCACTCGCACGCAAACACCGCGTCAACACACGTCAGCGAGCCGGGGAGCCATTAAAGCTCCGCCATCCGCGAGCAGCAGCAGCAGAGCCGCCCGGAACCGCCGCCATTACACACACACACACACACACTGCCGTCCCGCCGGAGCACAGTGCAGCGCGCGCTCTCTCTCTCTCTCACACACACACACACGCGCGCGCGCGCGTACCTGGAACAGCTCCGTTAATCCGCCGTGGCCGGTCCTCAGGTGTCCGTGACGTATAAACCTGAATCAGGTCGTTTCTGGATTACTGTATTATATAGAATAAAAACTAACTAACAAGCTCGCTTGTTTTTTTCCAGAAGGCTGCCTTAAACGCCCCGCCCACTAGATTGGCTCATGACGTCATCCATTCTGATTGGTCGAGCTGCACAGTACTCTACTGCCGTGAAAAAATTACGTATTAAAGAAGCGCTGTTTGTTTTGCTAGCACACACACACACAGACACAGACACAGATCCCCACACACCCCGAGTGTGTTAATGCTCTCTAACCACAGGGCCTGCTTCACTGAAAAGTGACGTCATACCGTCGTGATACTGAGAAACTCTTTTCTGAAGTTTTGAGTTAGAGCTGACACTGGAGACTCCTTCCACTAAGCTTACATTTGTGTCTTCTCACCATATGGTGAAATTACGTATTTGTGAAATTTATTTTCCCCCAAAAAATAATGTCTGCATATGAAAACCATCAAAACAATAAGAAAATACATGTAAATGAAGTAAAATATGAAATAAATAGACATTAAACATTGCGATTAGTGGCTTAGTGGTTAGCACTGTTGATTTGCACCTCCAGGACCTGGGTTTGATTCCTGCTTGGTGGGTTTGTGTGCATGTAGTTTGCATGTTTTCCCCGTGCTTGGTGGGTTTCCTCTGGGTACTCTGGTTTCCTCCCACAGTCCAAAGACATACAGATTAGGCTAATTGTTGTTTCCAAATTGCCCTGTAGTGTGTAAGTGTGAATGTTGACTTGAGGTCCTAGCTTGGGCATCCATCCATCTTCAATCGCTTATCCAAAGTCGGGTCGCGTTTAGTCATACAAATGGGAATAAATACAGTGCTACAATTGGTCTCCACAGTTTGTAAATGGACTACAGAGGTTCCTTAATTTATGATTCCTCTTGGCACTGTCTGCTTTAATAAACAAACTGAAAGTGGCTCTAACTGAAAGATTCCTGGGACCCATGGTGCAATGGCTCCCAAATTGTTTTTACAAAATACAAAAAAGTATTCAAAGTAGTCCATTGAGACAAACAAGTTTTGAACGGCTCGCAGTTGTACTTGCAACATAACTGGCATTTGGCTTTTTTTTTGCTAAATTTCAGTTGCATCTTCAACCGCTTATTCAAAATCCCACCCAGAACATTAAGACCACAGGTCACAGCTGCAGCTTCAGCAATAGAAGATTTAAACATTGACCACTCTGATTCAATGTCCCCAGCTTCCACAGGGATGCTGGAAAAGCTCAGCTGGAGGTGGGAGTTGATGGCCTCTTGGACAGAGGCTTCTCTAGACGTTACTAATTCATCTGCACTACTCGTTTACCAGGTCTGTCCAGTGTCCTCCCCTGCCACCTGACCCAACTCAGCACTAGATGGTGATCAGTTGATTAGTCTTAGTATTGAAGAAACAATATACGGCTTGTGTCGTTGTTCGAAGATCGTCAAAGATTGTGCAGTTGCGATGAGACGTCCAGTTGCATTCTGGATCAGCTGCAGAGGACGAATGGTGGACAGAGGCAGACCTGCCAGCTGTGAATTGCAGTAGTCCAGTTTTGAAATAACAAGGGACTGAACAAGCACCTGAGTAGCCTGTGAACAAAGAAATGGGCGGATTCATCTGATGTTGTAATGATGAAATTGACAAGAGCGAGTATGGTTAGCGTTGTGTGGGGAAATGACACATTGTTGTCCACAGTTACCCCAAGATTGTGGGCAGTGGCTGAAGGAGTGACCTGATTCTTGTCCAGGGATATCACAAGGTCTGGATCTGGGGATAAATCGCCAGGGATGAACAGCAGTTTGGTTTTCCTCAGATTGAGCTTCAGCTGATGAGCTGCCATCCAGGATGAGATGTCTGCCAGACAGGCTGAGATCTGGGTGGAAACCTGAGTGTCTGAGAGAGGAAAGGAAAGAATAAATTGTGTGGCATTTGTATAACAATAATATGAAAATCCATGCGATGATATGACCTTACCAAGAGACCGGGTATAGAGGGAAAACAGAAGAGGACCATGTACTGACCCCTGTGGGACACCAGTAGAGACTCTCCATGGGGCAGATGTTAGTGATGCCCGGGTCGGGTATTTTTTTCCAATCCGCGGGTCCAGCTTTTATGAAATTATTTGGCCCGCCCCAGCCCGCCCCGCACCGCTGTATCTATTTTTACAACCCGCACCGCCCCGCCCCGCCCCCGCGACCATTAAATAGACATACTAGGCATTGTAATTCAAATGAAAACCTTTATTTCAGCCTGAAAGTGCTTGGAAACATCGCCGTGTAAACTGGCAACAACATATGATTATGAATATGAACGATAACGATGAACGGTCATATTAATAACAAGATAATGATACACATTTTAAACATTAACAAAGCAGGGTTTGTAATCTAGGCTAAACAATTTTTTATTTTAGATTTGTATAGGGCAGGGCAGGTATTTCTACTTTAGCGTTTACAGCCTACGCTAAATAACCACTGACATTTTTTTTTCATTTATCACATGGAAATGTTCATTTAGCGTTTTTTACGTTTGCTGTGCAAAAAAAGAATGCTAAAACATTAGATTTAGCAGCCTGACCTTTTTTTCTTTTAATGATGTAAAGTCCCAACCTCAATTTCTCCCGCGCCTCGTCTTCCATCTTCACTTTTATTTCTTTGTTTTTGTTGTGACTGGCAGCGGTAGCTATTAATATCTAGCGGTAGATATTAACAAATATTTAATATAGGCTATAGGGAATTGCACGCAACATACATGGATTTTTTAATTTAATTTTGTTTTTAATGACCCGCCCCAACCCACTCCGCAAATAAAGTGACAATTTCTTTACTCGTCCCAACCCGACCCGCGGGTTACCAGGCAACCGGCGCATCACTAGCAGATGTGGATCACCATCATGTCACCTCATACAACCTATCTTCTAGGTAAGAAGCAAACCATTGCCAAACTGTTCCACAGATTGAAAGGCTTGTAAGAACAGATATTAAAATTTTCTGGTTCACTGTGCCAAATGCAGCTGACAGGTCTAGGAGCTGACAGGAGGATAAGGACAGATGATAGTTAAGTTGATCCAGCAGCATGGAGCTTCTCAGTGACTGACAGAAGGGCAGTCTCTTTGGAATGTGCCACTTTGAATCCAGATTGGTTAGGATCATTAAGGTTGTTCTGTGAGAGATAAAGAGACATTTGGTTATAAACAGTCCTTTCAGGAATTTTGAAAATAAAGGAGAGAAGCGATACTGGGCAATAGTTGCTAACTTCTGCTGGATCCAGGCAGGGTTTCTTAAGGATTGTAATAACCTTTGCCTACTTGATGATATGGAATGGTTGATGATGGTTGTGGGGAAGGGAAGGTGGTCTCGTGAGATGGCCCGGAGCATTGTGGAAGGGATTGGGTCTAATGAACTGGTGAAAGGGTTTGGTTAAGAGCAAACGACTGGCGGATGCTGCATTTATTCCGTCATAGTATGTGGCAAAGTTATTTCTAGTTAGAGAGTATGGGGCAGGAGGAACAAGTGGGTTAAGTAATGAGGAAAAGATACTGTGGGGTTTGCCAGAATCATGTGCAGAGGCTTCCAGCCTTTCCCTGTAGAAGGAAGTTTCTACAAATCCCAAACTCAACTACACCCCTCCAAGTATCTCCATCATTGCCCACCAAAATAGCAACGCACCCGACCCCATCAGTTCCTCTCGCAGTTGGTGGGTCCATGGGATGGGGGAAAGTAAGTGTCCAGGTTGCTTTTATGTGCTGTGCCTCTTTCCAGGCCTGGTTTCAGACCAATTTGCCTTGAGCGCAATTGAGACCAATTTGTCTTGGGAGGACCTAAAAGGAGTACATCCAGTGGTTACCCAATCGGAATGTTGGTTTTACCATTGTGGCACTTGGCGCCAGCCGGCTTTTACCGCTTAGTGGCACTATATAACTATAGACTGACGCCTCATGCCTTAGTTCATTCTCTGCAAGATGAAACATTGTGGTTAAACGAATTCATAATCACAGTACTAAAATTACAGTACAAATGTAGAATTCAAATCGAATCAAATCTTATTACGATCAAATTTAAGCTAAATAAATGTTAACACAGTAAGCCTTTAGATTTAATCACGTGTAATTAGAAAAGCTACGCGTGTAGAGTTTTGTGTCATATTATATCTTATGTTCTTTAAATTTATAGTAGATTTATTAACTAAAATCAATGATCATAAAATTAAAACATTGTCAGGACGTTCTACTGCATCAGCAGATGTCGGTCATTCAGCCCCGCTTGTGTTTTTGTATTATTATAAGAATAAAATGCAGTAGGCTGTAATGATCTGTAACAGGTTCAACCCATGTTGCAAGGGTGGCACCATAAAGCAGGGACACGAGGCGAGGTCTTACGGGGAAAAAAGGGTGATTTATTTAGATAAAATGGGAAAGGAAAGGGTTGGAGGAGGGAGAATGGAAAAAAAGGGATAAGGGATGTGCATGTGCAGGTCCAAGGGCACTGCCACGCTAAGTGGCGGTGGGAGGAGTGGCAGAACGGAGTGGCTTCCTCTTCGCTGGCGGGGCTGCAAAGGCGGGCTCGGTGCGGGAGTGAAGGTGCCGCGGGAGCTCACGCAGCTCTTTCTCGCGCTGTCCTCGGGGATCAAAGGGCGGAATTCCAGTGTCCTTGTTTAAACACACTGGGGCGCGTCTCTGCCCCACTCACATGCCACTCTCCTATTCTCCACCACATCACGTACTTCTCGGACCTCGGACTAAACTCCGCGCCTTGCTTTTATAATGCGGTGCAAGCCCGAGATCATATTAACGTTAATTATCGGCAGCCGGCACAAATAGGCTCCGTCCCTTTGCTGCCTATTCAGGGAGCCTACGGAGTGAGCGAGTAGCGATAGTAGATTTGGACGCACACCCATCACAGGCGCATGCTGTGACAGATCATCATAATTTTCTTTAATAGTAAATAATGACCCCCGTTGTGCTGTACCACCGCTGGCAAAACCTTATGAAATACAAGTTAAACATAACGAATTTACAAAACTTTGTGTGTGCGGTTAAGCGCTGATTAGACTACGATGCTAACCATCCTGGTGCCCAAACCCCATTTAAATTAAATTAAATAAACAAATATTGTAAGTAAATAACAATAGCCCACGTTTAGAAAAGCACTTTTATTTAGATTATATAATCCTGCATCTGTTTTAGGTGTTCCAGCTGCCACTGTTCTTTTTGCTCTGTCAGAGTGGTACATCTGGTACATCTGGATATGATGAGCTATTGATCAGTGACTTATGTAAACGACTTAGTTCAGATGTAAGTAAATGCTCATTGCTGCGCTGTTTGGGGCAGCGACGTGCTAGTGAAGATTTGGTCTGCTGTGTGTGTGTGTGTGTGTGTGTGTGTGTGAGGGGTGTCAAGAGGTCTTACATACTCATGAAAAGTCATTTAAATGTTTTAAAGAAGGCCGTACATCCGTAAAGGTCACAGCTGAAGTGGCTCAGAGCTCACTGCAGTCATTCCCATGAATGTTTAGCGTCTGATTCTTTAAAATCTATGTCCCCGACTAGCGGAAGAGACACATCTGTCTGTGTGTACTGTAAACACACTCATTCAACACCACCACTTGCACATCACAGGAACTTGGCTGGGAGTTATTGCCACACCCCCGTACAGTCCTGACCTCGCTCCAAGACATTTCCACGTTTGGGACATTAAAGGCGTCCCTGGTAGGCCCTGTTTTAGAAGTGAAGGGGGCAGTCTGATCACAGCTCCGGCGTACTGAGAAAACTTTCTACCTTGATGGTATCCAAGCACTGGTAAAACACTGGGATAAGTGCATTAGTGTAGCAGGAGATATATAGGGAGTGTTTATTCTCAAAACTGTGTTCTGTTATTCTGTACAAACAAAAGTCCTGCTTTGACCTGAATGCCCATCGTAAATTAAATTGAATATTCATCAGTTTTTTCAGTTGAAGAATATAATTTATTTGAAATTAAATTGATCCAAATGTTAAAATGGAAAACGTGATTTAACTACATGGCATATGCATACATAACTGCATAAGCGGTTATGAATTGTGATTACTAGCACGTGACCCCAAGTTGCACAATAAAGTTTGTTCATGTAAATGTAAACTGTACAGCTGGTTATCATTAATACTTTTTTCCAAAAAATATACACAGAGCTTCTACAAAACCTGAAATAAAGTATCTCCGTTATGTATATTCAGAAAGTGTCATAGCACTAATCAGAGATATTAAATAATAATTAATAATAATAATAAAAAATATATATATAGTCATACCGTGACTACTGAGGGACAAGATCCTTGTTACAGTTATTTTTTGTTTACCCCCACCCCGTTTTGCACCAACTTACCAGTCAGTAAAAAGCCATATCGTCTTTGAAATTCCTTTCTGATGTTCAGGGTGCAGAATGTCTCTGTGGGTTAGAGTTGCTTACACTCTGTGTGTTATGACGACATTCTCTTGTGCTGTTAGGTGTTTCTGTAACGTTCCCGCAGAAGAACAGAACTTCTCTAGTTCTGTTAAAGTGTGTGCCTACGTGCTACTACAGGCTCAAGCAACATGTGAGGGCTAAGTGATAAGACCATATGTATAGCATCAATATTATGATAAATTATGTCACAGTACGCTAACCTGGGTGTATCACACTACCTTTTTTTGACATTTTTGTTGATATTGATATATTGATAAAATATTGTGATTAATTTTCAGAATCTTTCTTTTACTTGATATTTGCGTTAATATAAAATTATTAAAACTTAAACACATCAATACCACACAGTAGTGAGGACTTGACTTGTTTTTCAATAATAAAAATAAAAAAAAAGAAATTCAGACAATTGAATAAACAATGATGCGGATGATACGCTATCCATATCAGATCAGCACCTAGAATATTTTACATGCCTTCAAGAGACTGAACTCATTTCACTCATCTCTTCTGCAAAATCATAAATTTGTGTGGAAGTTCCTGTACCTACAAGTTTTCTCAAACAGATAATATCACAAGGCAGCTTACTGGGAAACACTTGTTTCCTTCCTCCTCCAGGGTCCGGGTTCGATTCCCGCCTCTCTTCTGGGTACTCCGGTTTTCTCCCACATGTCCAAGGACATGTAGATTAAGTTAATTGTTATTACCAAATTGCCCCCATAGTGTGTGAATATGTGTGTTTCTGTGTGTGTGTGTGTGTCTGGGATATGCTCCAGGCTTCTCACGACCCTGTACACAGGATTGAGCAGTGTAGATGATGAATGAGTGAGTAAAATAATGGCAGAAATAACTGAACTGCTAAAAATAGTTAACTGGTCACTTAGCAGTGGTTATCCTAATAAATCTATTAAACTTGCAGTTATTAAAGCACTAATTACGAAAGCTAACGTTGACCCCTTTCAGCTGTCCAACTACAGGCCATTGATCAGGGTTGCATCTCTTTGATGATCATAGTATTATCCTTAACAGCATAAAATTTTGTGAAAATTAAGGGAACGGCCCTTTCCTGGCTCAGATTGTATCTGACTGATCGTTATCAGTTTTTAAATTTAAATGTTGACTATTCTATGTGTACCTAAATAGAGTTTGGTGTTCCACAGGGTTTAGTTTTAAGTCCATTGCCATTTTCTATATTGGGTTACTGTGTTTGTTGACACATCAAGCACATCAAGTCTGACTTAACCACTCTGTAACACACCAATCCTGCAAAATAAATGGCTTTTATTTATTTATTTTTCATTTAAATATAAAACAAGAAAGAAGATAATGTACAAAGTGAAAGATAAGGGAGTGAGCAGGGGAGCAGAAGGTTGCATAATAGTCAGAAGTTCATATTCATACACAGCAAAAGAGAGGCACAAAACCATCAGGCCCAGGTATAATTATTATTATGAACAGAAACACAAAAATAGAATGTTATCAGGTCGTGAGCTAAATCTCAAATAATGCATGTTAGTGTGAGCTATGATCACATAACGAGCTGAAGCTTTTGAAAAATGAAGTGTGTCCTGTTCAGCGAAACTGATTTGTACACACTTGTACAGAAAGTGTCTGATTTGGTGCTGGGCGTGTGTGTTGCTGTAGTAGTCTTCCATAATGCAACATAAGAGTATAAATATAACAGGGAAATAAAGAAAATCCTCTTAGAGTTGCCAGATTGTGAATTTTAAAATTTGATAATAATAATAATTGCTTCCCCACATCATCCCCACTGCATCCACACTCTCATACACTTTGATTGTTTATTAATAATCTAAAGGAAACAAAAAAAAAAATAATAATTTTTTGAACAATCGGATCATTCTGATTTAAACACATTCACATTTCATACAAACTTTCATATTTTCTTTTGATAAAGCTGCTTTGCGACGATGACAATTGTTAAAAGCGCTATACAAATAAAATTGAATTGAATTTGGTATTACATTGATTTGACTTTTTCTGAGTAAACCTGGCAACCCTGTTCCTCAGATAAATCACACATACAAACATAAAGAAAAAAAATTCTTTACCATTTAGTCTGATCTGCTCATTATTGTTTTTACATAATTTAATGAATCCATGGTATAAAAACTGCCACGACTCACCTTAATTAGAGTCAAACACACTTGTGAGACTTTTGATTGGTTATAAGACGTACTCGCTGCACCCCTGTCCGATCCCCATGCCATATCGAATAAAATGTCACAGGTAGCGCCGGTGAGGGCGCCTGCCGTCACGACCGATGCGACCACTTTTTCTTTGTTTCTGTTCTTTAAGTTAGTTTTCAATAATCTTAACACATTTGCGCATTCATGCACAAATTCACTTTTTCATTTATTTTCATTTTTATTTCCACTGAAACTGCTATTTTGTCTTTTGTATTTCTCTTTGATATATATATATATATATTATTATATTTTGTTCTATTTTCTTATAGTTTCAACTATTTATTTCTTATTTCTTCATAATTGTTTAGAAATTTTTAAGGTCACGGGCAGTTGTCTAAGCATTTCACTGCATATCGTACTGCGTATGACTAAATTTGACAAATAGAATTTGAATAGCACTAAAGCTGCAATTCAATTCAGTAAGGAGGGACCTAAATGCGGCCTGTGTTTAGCCCAGTTAAGCTCGGTATCATACAGCTGATCTCCATCAGTAACGGTGTAGCTGCTCTTTTGGTTCTGAGCTGAACTACAAAGTCCGGAACATGACTGAAGAGGATATTTAAACAGTCTAGACGATATTGGCTGCTTGTTTTCCCACCATTTCTTTTCTGGAAATCTGAAACATGAAAATAAAAAGTGTGTATAGTACAATCTAACTAGCGAAAGCCATCTACTGCTCTCCTTTTCACAGCATTATCTGTTGTTATAAAGCTGGCAGTTTGTAGCCTGACACTGCAGTACTTTAGGTTTCATGTTCATGCATTAGCCATGATGTCCCTTGCGGTGAAATCAGCCCTATCCAAAGGGGTGGCTTTCAAATAAACCTGAACATCCGTGCCCCCATGTTGGACATTGCTGCTTACTTGTCAGTGTAGCAGTCTTCTACTCTATGTACCTCGTATATGATGTTACAAGAGATCGACGCGGGCGATTTCAAGTGTGGCTTGATGACGCAAGAAAGCAGGAGGGATTCTTTATGGAGTTATAGTTTCCAACACGGGTCTCAGATCAGAGAAGAGCTGTGCTGAAAAAGTCATCAGTCTGGTTTTAGTTGCAGTGAATAACTGCAGAATGTATCAGCACTGCGGTGTGAACCACATGAATCTGGCATGAACTCCTCACCAGACACTCAAGACCAGCTCCTCACTACGGGTTTTAAAACCAAAACCAGTCAAACACTGGTGTTGAGGTTTTAAAAATGTTGAGGTGTAAACTGTAGTTCCTTCAAATCAAAGAGAAAATTAAAGATTTTAAAACCTTTTAAAAGTTTTGGGAAAGTTTATTTCACACACACACACACACACACACACACACACTAGAGAAAGCCATGTGAACATGGTGCTGTGTGTAAAACTGTTTCCTCTCGTCTCCCCGGGCGCTCCAGTTTCTCATGCACATGAAATAAAGTTTCTGGTGGCAAAGAGCGAAAGAGCGAAAGAGCGAAGCCGAGGGCCGACGAGGGAGTGAAGGAAGAGGAACAGAAAGCGAGTAACTACATTCCCGACGACGTGCACGTGAGATCGGTTTATAATCAGATCCATATTCATATGGAGAAGAAAAGGAAGTAAGAGAACAGCACAGGAAACACACACACACACACACATACTGCATGTTTTCTCCTATGTACACACGTGTGTTTTGTGTAAAATCTCTGCCTTTGTACAGTTTGTTAGTTTACAGTAATAAAAACGTACAGATTCGTTCCTGCAGGTTAGAAACGATACAAACGCGTCCTGATTTCTATTGTAGAGAAGCACCTTGATATCAGAGCTGTGTGTGTGTGTGTGTGTGTGTGTGCGCTTCGTTGGTTAATTCTTAGTGCAGGTTTATTGATATATTTATTAATTTATTTACATAGCTTGCTTTACATTTCTGTTATGTTGCTATGTGATGTTAATGATGATGAAGCAAAATACAAAAAACAAAAAGAAAAAAAAACCCGCTATACCCCAAAAAAATCTATTCATTAAATAAGTGAAATTAAAAAAAATTAATTAAAAATTTCTTTTTATTTGTAACGATAAAGAATTATGGATTCTAAAATAAATAGAATAAACTCATTAAAAAAGAATTTATTTATTTTTATCCTTTAAATTAAGTTACAAAATAAATATTTAAAACTAAAATAACATTCTAAAAGTACACTTTCTGTTCTAATTTTTATTTAATTCCAATTAACGAATTTGTAAAAATCTAATTTTAATACAGTGATTTTTCTGTCTCTCATTATTTTATTTTATTATGATAACTTATTACTAATCAAAAGTACATTTAATATTTGTCATGTCACTCTTTTTGCGCCGATTTTTAAAATAATTATTAATATAAAAAATAAAAAGTTAAATAAATAAATAAATAATGTCTTTCTCTCACACACACACACACACACACACAGAGATGAAAGTGCAGTTCTAAATAGTTTATAGAAGAGTTTTAAATAATAAAGTCGTAAAAAAAAGTTTAATTTAATTCAGTGTTTGTACCGTAAGTTAAAAGAAACGTGTTGGAGTGGGAGGTTAAGCCCCGTCTCTACACGTGGGAACGGTTTTAAACGTTAGCGCTGAACTCGAGAGCTCAGTGAGAGGATCGGCGAGTACGCGGCTTCAGCAGGAAGAGAACGGCGGTGTGCTTTCTGTAATAAACGACAGCGAGCGGATCGTTTCACAGCCGCGTGAGGAGAACTCAGAGTGAAGCAGGTGAAGATCTGGAGATGTTCTCCTCACATGTTGTAGGCCACGTATATGGGGTCCAGCTGATCAGCCAGGAAAGAGTCTCTCAGGTGCATCCTCTGCTTCTCTCCGCGGGAGTTGATGGGGATGACGCCGGGGTCCACGATCACCACCACGCCCACGATCAGGTGATGCTCCTCCAGAACCACGTTGGTGATCAGAGGCACCAGGTCCAGCGCGTCCTGCTCCGAGCCACACAGCTCAGACACCACCACCAGCAGGTTGGTCCAGGTGAACACGGCGCTGAGGGGAAACACCACCAAGTACAACACCGTTAGTACAACACCATACACCCTCACACACACACACACACACACACACACACCCTCCGCTGGCTGAGTCCTGCACCCTGACTGGTCAGATGGAGTTGATTAATTCTCTATAACTCCATCTCCGGTGTCAGAGGTGTAAAGCTGTAATCTTCAGGACAGAAGAGTTTACACACCAGTCACATGACAAGCTGTGTTCGAGACTGGAGAGTGTGTACAGCTGTCGTAGCTAAAGCTGTGATGGTCTTTAATAACCAGAGACGCACAGCTTTGATATGAGAGGAATAAACACAGTGGGACATGTAGTAACAGAAAACACTCAACACCTCTAACGCAACATTCTCACATTACTCATTTACATACCAGGGCGTGGCTAATGAGGTGACTGACAGCTAGCATTATTTCAGCATTTGCTCGTGTTATGGTTGGAGACGTCTTTCTCTCACTCTCACTCTCCTCCTCCCTGTCTCTCTCTCTTTCTGTCTCTCTCTGCCTCTGTCCCTGTCCCTCGGTCTCTGTCCCTGTCCCTCTGTCTCTCTCGGTCTCTGTCCCTCGGTCTCTGTCCCTCGGTCTCTGTCCCTCGGTCTCTGTCCCTCGGTCTCTCTCTCTTTCTGTCTCTCTCTTTCTGTCCCTCGGCCTCTGTCCCTCTGTCTCTCTCTTTCTGTCTCTCTCTTTCTGTCCCTCAGCCTCTGTCTTTCTCTCTTTCTGCCTCCCTCTGCCTCTGTCCCTCGGTCTCTGTCCCTCGGTCTCTCTCTCTCTTTCTGTCTCTCTCTCTTTCTGTCACTCTCAATGTCACAAAGATTTTAAATCAGTCAATATGTTAGTTCCAAAAAAAATATCACAGATCTCCAATGACCATCCAGTGACGCAACACCTATACAGACTCTCGAACTAAAAAGTCAGAGGCTCTCTGATCTCCTGGAATCCAAGGTCAAGGTGCTCCTGTAAGAGTTCGCTTTCAAGACACCAACCAAATGGACGCACCTTCCAAATACTTCTTCAATTTAGAAAAGAAAAAGGGCTGTTTAATATGGAATTTGCGCTTTGAAAATATAGATATTTTATCAGATGACATTAATATTCGTATGAGAGCTGCACATTTTTATGAAAAACTACACTCCCCAGAGTATAAAGAAAACTATGAGAAACCTTGAGAAACCTGCCCCAGATTTCTCAAAACGCTGAACTTGAAGGGCCGCTAACTTTAGACAAACTCCACAAAGCTCTGCAGAACATGAGTGATGGTAAAGTCCCAGGATGGACTTCCAGTTGAGTTTTACAAGTCCTTCTGGAAGACTTTTGGAGGAGGACATCTTAGAAGTCCTAAACGACAGTCTAACTGAAGGAAAACTTCCACTAAGTTACAGAAGGGCAGCCCTCACTCTGTTACCTAAAAAAGGAGATCTGACTGACATTAAGAATTGGAGAAGAACTGTCGTTGCTATGTGGTGACATCAAACTACTATCAAAAGTCCTTGCGGTAAGGTTAAGAAACGTTTTGGAGGAAATCATACGCACCAACCAAACATACTGCATTCCTGGCAGATCCATATTCTGTAACATCTCCCTAATCCGAGACATTTATCATCTCAGTAAACTACATGGACTGAATGTACAGTAGGTCTGATTTCCCTAGATCAAGAAGAAGCTCCTGTTTGGGTAGAACACAGATATTTATGGAAAACTCTTGGAGCGTTTGGTTTTAGTCCTGATTTTATTAAAAAAATAAACGTTTTATACAATGACAGTGTGAGTGTGCTGAAAGTTGATAGTGACTTAATTTCTCCTTTTAAAATAAACAGGGGGGTCAGACAAGGATGCTCACTGCCATAGCAATAGAATCCTTGCCACACAAGTTACGAACCGAACTTAACGGAATCAAAGAAGAGAAACTCTATCTGTCTTCTTATGCTGATGACATCATCGTATTGCTAAACAAGCAAAACGACATAGATGTAACAATCAAGCTGCTAAAGGATTTAGAAAAAAATTCTTTGGGAAAAATAAACCGGGAAAAGAGTGACTTTTATGTACAAGAGGGGAAATCAATACCTAGGAGTCTATTCTACTCTTTTACACAAAAGAACTGCGAGGGGTCGAATACTCATCCTAAACAACCTGGTGGCCTCTTCATTGTGGCACAAAGTGACATCTGTGGCAAAAATTCAGTCAATTCTTGTAGACTTTTTTTTGGGACAAACTTCACTGGCTGCCAAGGAGTTATACTGACCCAAAGATGAAGGGGGATAAGTTTGAATCCATCTTCAGGGTAGAATTGCCAGCTTTCGTTTGGAGTTTTTATAAAAATTCCTGGAAAGCTCATCTTGTTTTAGCTGGAATGCAGTAAACGGAGCGATTTTAAGGACACTGGAGAACCTAAAAATGGACAAAACCCTTTTCCTGACAGACCCAAAGAGACTGAATCTATCGAAACTGCGTTTTTTTTATAGCAACCATTTAAAAAATTTGGAACTTTTTTAAAGTACTAAGGCTCCAACCAAACACATCATCTTTTTACTGACTTCTAAAGGAACCTCTAATCCATGGAGCACCTCTGGACATCGCAAACAACTCGCTCTCTGATACCCTGATCCACTCTGGTATGACCAACCTAGGACAGCTAGTGGATCTAACGGGTGCAAACTTTCAAAAATCAAGGAGGATTCTAGCACAGCTCTCACAAAAAGGAAGGACAGGAAGAACCAGATGGAGGAGACCTTTTCCCTGACCTCACACTCTCTCTGTGACACACCGATCAGTTTTTAAACAGCGCAAACCTCCAAAACATGGACTTCTACAATGTCTCTGGGAAAAATCTCTTAAAAGCTTGTGCTAAAGTTCTTAATTAAAAGTTTTTACATGAAAGAGTTGATACATCTTGACGTTCTGTCCCCATATTAAAAGAGGAAGAACGGCCACGGTGGAGATCACTGTACAAACCGCCATTAGCTAAAAGATCTGGAGACGTACAGTGGAGAATTTTACATGGTATTTTAGCGGTCAGTGCTTTTACCTCTCGTCTCCACCATAACATAAGTCAAGGATGTCCTTTATGTGCACAGAAACAGACCATCTTTCATGCTTTTGCAGAGAGCTCCAGACTATTGTTTTAAAAGCTCTATTTATTGGTTTTAACGAATGCTTTACACTCCTTTATCCTAGGCGTAAAATATACGCAGAAAACAAAAGAAGAAAGTCAGCTACTGAACCACATTCTGGACAAAAATGAGAATATACGTAAGCCGAAGAAACAAAATTGAACAAAAAGGAAATTATAGTGAGGTAGCAGCAACAATTACAAGAAAACAGTAAATCTTACCACCTTTGAGAGAGTTTGGTGTTTTAATGGAGCACTGTGCACTTTGACTGAAAATGACTTCTGTTTCACACACACCTTGTTTTAAAAGATTTTTTACATTTATTTAATACATTTATTTACCTATTTATTATTTCAAGTGACGTTCCTTACATTTCAGTAAAAATGAACACTAAATAAATGTAAATAAGTCTTTTGTAAATTCTCTCTCTCTCTGTCTGTCTCACGAAACATTATTAATTGACAATTTTTTTTGTAATAAGCAGATTGTTGTGATTCCTCTGATTAGTGAAACAGTTCCTCGTTTATTTAGCTGCGCTGTTGCTATGGTTACCACAGGAGGGAGGAGCTCCCCATAGGAAACTGTTAAGCAACAATCAGAGAGCTAGCGGTGGTTCACATGCCGCGTTTGGCTGAAATACATAACAATAATAACCCGGAAGAAAAACTCACTCGACTCTGACTACCTACTTGGAAAGTCTCCTGAACTCAATAGACTTTAACACTGACTCCACTGGTCTGTAAAAGGGCGTGTCTATATGGAGCAGGCCCCACCCCCGGTGTGCGGCCCCAGGACTCGTACCTCTCTCCGATGCTGCGGTGAGCTCGCTGTACGCTGGTCTCGATGTCGATGGGGTGATATCGTAGCCCTCTCAGCTCCAGAGTCTCATCCAGAGAACCCACGATAAACAGAGCATCGTGTCTCTCTGTCTCACACACACACACACACACACACAATAGTCACATCATCATCACACACACACCATCATCATCATCATCATCATCATCAGTACCGTAGCCAAGTTAACCAGAAATAAGACCACTGCAGAAATCTCCACAACAACATCATGCAATAGTGAGGACTTCATGAACTTTTTTAATAATAAAATTGTAAATATTAGGCATAAAATTGAGGTTTTGAAACCGAACAATGTAATTGATGCAGATGTTAATCTAGCCATGTCAGATCAGAACCTAGAATACTTTACTCCCCTTGAAGAGAATGAACTAATTTCACTCATCTCTTCTTCAAACTCATCAACCTGTATATTAGATCCTGTACCGACACATTTTCTTAAACAGATAGTACCAGCAATAACAGAACCCCTGTTGAGAATAATTAATTCTTCACTCAGCATTGGATATGTTCCAAAATCTTTTAAATTAGCAGTTATCAAACCAATAATTAAGAAACCTGACCTCGACCCCTGTCAGCTGTCCAGTTACAGACCAATATCAAACCTCCCCTTTATCTCTAAGATCCTGGAAAAGATAGTAGCGGAGCAGCTATGCTCATATATACATAGAAATGGCATACATGAACTGTATCAGTCAGGATTTAGGCCTCATCACAGTACAGAGACAGCGCTCGTTAAAGTAGTAAATGACATTCTATTGGCCTCTGATCAGGGTTGTGTAACTATGCTTGTACTACTTGACCTCAGTGCAGCTTTTGACACCGTTGATCACGCTATTCTTCTTCACAGATTAGAAAATGTAGTAGGAATTAAGGGTACAGCCCTCTCCTGGCTCAGATCCTATCTGACCCATCGTTATCAGTATGTAGACTTAAATGGTGATTTTTCTGCATGTTCTCTAGTGGAGTTTGGTGTTCCACAGGGTTCAGTTTTATTCTACCATGAAGACGGTTCTGGCATCAACTGATGTTGAAAGCTGTTTCTCTGAGGACTTGACTTGGCTGCAGTTGCTCGATTAAAGAACTGAAATGTCCTACAAGTCAACCTGAGTCTTCAATAATACCTGGACTCCATATTACATCAAAATCAACTGTTATACTGAACTTCCAGCCTCCTAACACACAGTATGAGTGCAGATGATTTAGTGCTTTCTGTTATCACCCAGATGAGGATGGGTTCCCTGTTGAGTCTGGTTCCTCTCAAGGTTTCTTCCTATTACCATCTCAGGGAGTTTTTTCTTGCCACTGTTGCCATCGTCCTAGGCTTGCTCATCAGGGACAATCATATAATTTTGATCCATACACATTCAGCGTGACGTTATTACACAGTATCGGAGCAGGTATTGTGTGTAAATGAGGAGGTTAATCAGGTATTACAACTCAGTCTCACCCCCGCTGGAGTCGGTGAGTTCGGTCCTCTTGATGAAGCCGAGGTAGCCGGTGCGCGCCCACACCGTGTGAGGATCTCCGAAGCTGAGTTTGGTGTTGAAGTGGTCGGCCTGCAGACTCTCCTCACCGTAGATGGTGTAGTAACCCAATGCTGTGTGAGGACTGTTCACCCAGACCTGACACACGCACACGCACACGTACACACACACACACAGAGCATGGGGTCAAAGGTCATGTTAAAAAAACACTTAAAACTCTTCATTATGTGGAACTGATTTGAGGGCGGAACACATGAGCTCAGAATGGTGATATCACTCAGGTACAGACTGGACGGCCAACAGGAAGTCTTTCCACACACAACGTCTGCGCTAGCTAGCTAATTCACATGAGCTACTGACATGTTTGTTTCTTTGTTCACATCACACATACACACACACACACACAAAACTGAAAAAAAAAAAAATTAAGATTTAAAAAAAAAATTCTTTTTTTTAAACTTCTTTTGGAATTAATGGAAGAAACATAAATTATAGGAGAAAATAAAAAAGGTGTTGGTTGCTATAGCAACAATGAAACCTATATGTTTGATGGGGTGGTTACTCAATAAATAAACATAAATTTAAGTAAAAATAATTGGTAGAATTTTTTAAGAACCATATGTAAATCATAACAGTGTAGTAACAATTCTACCACTTTTCCTCTCTTCCCCCTCTCCCCCAAGAAAGAAAAATAAATAAATAAATTAATTAATTAAATAATTAATTAATTAAAAATGAAAAAAAAAAAAGGAGCGGGGATGATTATTACAATTATAACAATATTATATACACACGTGTTCATACATACATGTACAGTTGTATATAAGGGTTAATGTGTGAAGCCGTTCCTCAGGAGCCTCTCTCACACACACACACACACACACACACACCTCTCCCAGGTGAGAGTCTCCCAGTGGTCCCCTCGTCTCAGGGTTGACGATCACGACCCTCACACCAGGCAGGATCTAATCACAGGAGACGCCGAGAGGGTTGTTGGTGATAATGATGATGTCATCAAATGTGACTTTAAAAGTGGGAGGAGCTTAACTTACTGTTCCAGACTCCATTAGAGGAAGAGACTGAGGTGCTCCTCTCTCAACAAGCCTCACCCTGACACACACACACACACACACACACACACACACACAAAGCATCAACAATCAGTACATTTATTTGGAAGCTACTGCAAAAGTTTGGGCACCCCAGCCTAATAATATATACTGTACACACCCACTCCCAAAAGTAAGTACACCCCTCTAGTTTCAGAAAACATTTTAGTATTTCTTCTTAAAGGACAACACTATAGAAATTAAATTTAAATATATTTGTAAATCCTCAATGTGCAGCTTGTGTAAGTAGATTTACTGTCCTCTAAAAATCAACCTCAACATACAGCCATTATTGTCACAATAGCTGGAAACAAAAGTGTGTACACCCTAAGTGATAACAGGCCTCGATAATGCCTTGGTATCAACTCATAAGCGCTGTTATCGAGTCATTAGTGATTTTATGCCCATTTATCAGTTTTCCACCTCCTGACCTGTTCAGCAGCATCAGCAGATAAACATTCTCATATTAAATCTAGAGGGAAATAATATCACTTCGTTAATGACGAAATTACCAAAGTGATATTTTAAAGAAAACAGTTACAATTAAAAATGATTTAAGGACATATTACATGTTAAAGTCTGATGCACAGTAAAGATGTTTTAATCTAAAATGCACGTGGTTTAATCATTCCTGTTAACTTCATAATAAAGTCTGATGACAAATTTGCCAAATCATTTTTATTCCTAAGATGTGTGTTGCACAGCTGCTGACTTTTCAGAAAGGCTTAGAGTAAGATTGTGAAAATAAGGGCGTGGTTATATGTGTGATTGATGGCTTCCCACAGCTGTAAATGTGTGTTAATTACAATGGGATTACACAAATATTAATTTTCTTTCTCTTTGCAAATGTTTTTATAAATGAAACTATATTGTAGCAACCCAGAAAAATGTGTGTTTAATGACACATTTATGACATGTGTTTAACACTAGAAGTGCCGATCAGCGGTCATTTGATCACAATGGTGAAAAAAAATAATAAATACTTCACACCCCAGGACCCTCCTTTCATGACTTTTCCTAGTTCTGTGAGCTTAATCACCCTGTATGCTTACATTTTTTAAATCGCACCAGTAAAAGCCAGTATAAAGCTATTCTGCTCTTATTTACGTGAAATCGCTGACAGCTGCGCGCTGGTCATGACGTTTCCTGCCTTTTCCAACCTGCGATTCTCATTTCTCTCAGCAGATGGCGCAAGGGATCGCGTATACTAGCTATGCATCTATCAGTGTGTATATGTAACTATCTCAGGTTTCATTCCGTATATGCAGTTTATATATCATGACAAGCCGTTTAGGAGAATATTAATGAGAGAATCGAATGAAAACTTTATACAGTTTATATATTTTATTCAATATATTAAATGAAACGTTTTAGAGCCCTTCACTAAAGCATTCGCTAGTAAGTAAGCAAATAAAAGATAAATGAATAAATAGCTTTAAATGGTACTTTACACACACACACACACACACACACACTGTATATATATATATATATATATATATATATGTAAATTCTTAACATTAGAATGGTTAGTGATTGGTGCAGACATTCACACTATTTTCGGAGAAGGGAGGGTCCTAAGCTATAAAGGAAATGGAATTAAACAACTGTAGGCCTTTGCAGTTCCTATTAGTAGCAACAGATATGGAGGCAAAGACGTTTTATTTTACAAAGAATGTTGCCGTTTGTGCGGACAAAAAAAACAGGGTAAGAAAGCCTTTTAATAATATATACTAGTTATTCAGTTACTGATTTTTCCACAGACTTTGACAGTTAGATTTTGTTTGATCTTGTATCCTTACTCTTTACTGTCTGTACAGCGTCCCGGAAAAGAGAACAAGTCGCATCAAAGCACAAAAAAAAATGTGAACACCCGGCTCATAAAAAAGAAAACGTTTTTTTTTTTTTTATGCAACAACATTAAACAATCTGTACGTGTCAGTGTTGTGCTAAAGGTATTAAATGATCTTATGTTGGCTTTTACAGGCTACTTCACGCTGATCAACAGTCGACGCCCCGCTGTAACCAGCAGTTATCGGCTATGACACGTAGCTCCTGAGTTTGGAGGCCAGGGTTGGTTGGTTTGACGGGACGCACTTTTGAAGGTGAAGATACCAAACACACACACAAACTCTCTGTGCATACACACTTACAGTATGAGACGCGCGCGCGGACACACACAAACTCTCCGTGCAGATACGCCGTGCAGCGAACAACTGAACAACAGGTCCTTACTTCGTAACACACCTGGCCATAAATAAAAATGATATTTACTGAAACAAAATAGTGTATTCTCCTTATTTAATATCGCTTCCGGAACATTGTCGTCCAAACGTTGTATGTATGTGGAAAACAGTGAAACCTGAACACAAACAGAAAGGACGAATAAAGGAATGTCAGAAACATTAACATCTTTACCGTCTTCAAACAAATAAAGAGTTACTGCATTATGTTTCAAGACGTCCTTAATTTACATTTTTCTCCTAATTATATTGTTAGGGGGTGCGGTGTGGAGATCCGCACCAAGAGATGTGTTACTGATTATAAGAGGCCCGACGCAGGGCTTTAGAGGGGGTCAGTGAAATAGGAGTTGTTGTGAGAGCTCATGACAGACAGGGGAAGACATTTCCGTTTGGAGATAGCGTGAGATTATTAATTAATAAACTTAAAAGGAAACCAAAAGAAAACTGAAAACACAAAATAAACAGAGCTCCGCCGTCTACGCGAGAAGGGACGGGATTCTGGAAACTAAAACAAAAAACTAAAGATCCCTTATGGCCTTACTGAGGATTTATAGTAGGGACAGAGAGAGTAGAGTTTGTGCTTTGTGCACTTGAACCCGAGAGCGCGCGCTGAACTGATGCGTCTCTCTCTCTCTCTCTCTCTCTCTCGTCTTAGACAGACAGAGGCTTGGGCTTTGCCTGTGTCTTCTCCAGGGCGCTTTGTCTTTGGCCCTGACACCTTTTACTGGTGCGACCGAATGATCACACGGAGTGTCGCGGTATCACGACCCTTTAAATAAACACGCTGCCAGGTGCGGCTCATTCAGGCTGATTGCCTGATGGTGGCGTTGCCTGGCAACCGCGTGTCTAGATGTCCGCGCCTCTGCCTGTTCAGAACTCTGCATGGTAGCAGCCTGCGGATCTGCCGGTTCTGAACACGCGAGCTGTGTCGTACATATATGTCCACAAATACTTCGACAACACACACTTATCATAAATAATAAAGCTTTATATCCTCAGGAGGGGTCATTACATTGTTTTAGCGATAATTTCACGGAAGCGAGTCCTGCTCCATCTAAAGCACTGTCACACTAAAAAACATCCAAGAAGCTTCAAATAGAATAAACCAACTAATGAATTTTCTCAAAACGTTATAAAATTAAGTACAGTCGTGGCCAAAGGTTTTGAGAATGACACAAATATTAGTTTTCACAAAGTTTGCTGCTAAACTGCTTTTAGATCTTTGTTTCAGTTGTTTCTGTGATGTACTGAAATATAATTACAAGCACTTCATACGTTTCAAAGGCTTTTATCGACAATTACATGACATTTATGTAAAGAGTCAGTATTTGCAGTGTTGGCCCTCCTTTTTCAGGACCTCTGTAATTCGACTGGGCTCTCAATCAACTTCTGGGCCAAATCCTGACTGATAGCCACCCATTCTTTATAATCACTTCTTGGAGTTTATCAGAATTAGTGGGTTTTTTGTTTGTCCACAAGTTCTCAATGGGATTAAGATCTGGGGAGTTTCCAGGCCATGGACCCAAAATTTCAACGTTTTGGTCCCCGAGCCACTTAGTTATCACTTTTGCCTTATGGCACGGTGCTCCATCACGCTGGAAAATACATTGTTCTTCACCAAACTGTTGGATGAGAAGCAACCCCACACATGAATGGTCTCAGGATGCTTTACTGTTGGCATGACACAGGACTGATGGTAGCGCTCACCTTTTCTTCTCCGGACAAGCCTTCTTAACAAGAATTGAATCTCTTTTCTTGAAGTTCTTGATGATCCTATAAATTGTTGATTTAGGTGCAATCTTAGTAGCCACAATATCCTTGCCTGTGAAGCCATTTTTATGCAACGCAATGATGGCTGCAGGCGTTTCTTTGCAGGTCTTCATGGCTAACAATGGAAGAACAATGATTTCCAGCATCACCCTCCTTTTAACATGTAAAGTCTGCCATTCTAACCCAATCAGCCTGACATAATGATCTCCAGCCTTGTGCTCGTCAACATTCTCACCTGAGTTAACAAGACGATTACTGAAATGATCTCAGCAGATCCTTTAATGACAGCAATGAAATGTAGTGGAAGTTTATTTTTTCATGGCAAAGAGGGACTATGGAATTCATTTGATCACTCTTCATAACATTCTGGAGTAGATGCAAATTGCTATTATTAAAACTTAAGCAGCAACTTTTTCAATTTCCAAAATTCATGTAATTCTCAAAACTTTTGGCCACGACTGTAGAGCTTTCGTTTTTGTTATAGTACGAAGCCCCTAGATGGACAAAGGAAGAGAAAAAACGGCAGAAAAAAGTCAAAAGATTTGGGTTATATCGGGTTATATTTTTTCCTTTGCGTTTTTTCTTTCTTCCTTTGTCCCCTTAAAGACTCTGAGGTAGGTTTTCTCAGTTGAAAAAAAAAAAAAGATATATACTGTAAAAGTAGGTGACACTGGCGCGGCGCTTCTAAACATTAAATAGTAGACGTTTTCATTTTATTGCCAAATAAATGCTCGTTTTTAAAATAAATGTTAAAAACAAAAAAACACAAATATATGTTTGCAAAGTAAAAGTGTGTGTGATGTGAGCAGCTTTATTTCACTCATAATATACTCAGATTCCAAAAAGAACAACAACAACAAACACAAAGACATAGCTAAGAGACGACATGAGGTCATTATCATACTGGTAACACCACGTGATAGTTTGTAATGATCAGTAGCATCGTTTTACTTTTGCTTTATGTTGGTATAATTTCAGTTATTAGTTACTTAGGGCTCAGTAGAACATCGTTAAATTCCTAAAACGTTATTATGTCGACGCTTGAATAATTAACCGAACTGTTAGAGACGGCAGGAGAAGACGGGAGCGAATTCAGGTCAGTGGAATGGGGGCCTAAATATGTGTGTGTGTGTGTGTGTGTGTGTGTGTGTGTTGTACCTGTCATGTCGAAGGGACTTCATGTCAACGTACACAGTAGAGGGGTCTGGTCCAGTTGTACCCTGACACACACACACACGTTTTAATATAAATTATAATAAATAACCAGATTTAAGATGTGTTAAGCCAAATTGACAGGAAAGATGACACACAGGAGACACACAGATGACAGACTTGAGAGACACAGATGACACGCAAGAGACATACAGAAGACATACAGACAACATACAGAAGACATACAGACAACATGCGGGAGACACACAGGAGACAGACTTGAGGCACACAGACAACATGCAGGAGGCACACAAAAGCCTCAGAGGAGACACACTTAAAACGGTTGAGACACACAAGAGACTCGGAGGAGACACACTTAAGACAGTTGAGACACACAAGAGACTCAGAGGAGACACACTTAAGACGGTTGAGACACACAAGAGACTCGGAGGAGACACACTTAAGACAGTTGAGACACACAAGAGACTCGGAGGAGACACACTTAAAATGGTTGAGACACACAAGAGACTCAGAGGAGACACACTTAAGACGGTTGAGACACACAAGAGACTCAGAGGAGACACACTTAAGACGGTTGAGACACACAAGAGACTCGGAGGAGACACACTTAAGACAGTTGAGACACACAAGAGACTCGGAGGAGACACACTTAAGACAGTTGAGACACACAAGAGACTCAGAGGAGACACACTTAAGACGGTTGAGACACACAAGAGACTCGGAGGAGACACACTTAAGACAGTTGAGACACACAAGAGACTCGGAGGAGACACACTTAAGACAGTTGAGACACACAAGAGACTCGGAGGAGACACACTTAAGACAGTTGAGACACATAGACGACACACACAACACACAGGTGACACACTGGAGACACATACACACCACCCAGACGCCACCCAGACGCCACCCAGACGCCGTACCTGTAGACAGATGGCGAGGTTGACTCTGGAGCCGAAGGCGGTGCTGACGGCGCGGGTGGAGAGCCCCAGGTCTTTAAACAGTTTGGAGAAGGACAGGGTGAGGGCCAGACGTGGACGTTCTTCAGCTACCACAACACAACTCCTCACACATGCCAGGTTCACTCCCCGAGCCTTTACACACACACACACACACACACACACACACACACAAGGTCACTGCATTTCGGCTTCCATTGATATTCATACAGGATTGATTTTCTGTTTCAGTTTTCAGGAGGTGTGTGTGTGTGTGTGTGTGTGTGTGTGTGTGTATACACACACACCTTCAGCATGTCAGTTTGTCCCCCGAGTCCTTTCGTACACAGCTCCATGACGGAGTAGGAGCAGAAGGTGTCTCTGATGCGGTACTGACTCAGCGTGCTCAACCACAGAGATAACGAGCTCTCCAGCTCCAGAGGAGGAATCAGGATGGACTGATGACCAGAGTACACACTGCACACACACACACACACACACACACACACACAATAAAACTCTTTCATATCTCCTATATTAATGAAACAATCACTGCACTGTTACACACTTCATACCATCAAATATCTAAATAATCAAACACACTTTTATTAAAAATGTCTTTTTTTTATCTTTATTTCTTCTTCTTTTGACTCCCCCTGTTAGGAGCTCCACCAATCTCTCCTCAACTCCATAAATATATTCTAATATCAAACTTTAAAGCATATCAAAATATGTCCAGAGCACTCTAAACATCTCAACGGATTACTAAAGTCAGGATTTCATGATCATGGAGCTGTGTTTATGAGTCGCTTCGCCGTACTGACCTGCAGGGGGAGACATTTTATTAACATTTTACTTATTAAAAAGGCTTTAAAAGTGGATAAAATGGGAAATAAAAATTAATAACAAGAGATGAAAAAGATGCAGAAAGAAAGTTGAGAATGAAGGTAGTGGACGACACTTAAGGGGAAAAGGTTTTTAAAATATGATTCGAAAGAAAAGAAAACTGCAGAGAAGAAAAGAATAAAAAGACAAAATGTATAGAGAAGACGAGCAGTAGAAATAAAAATAAGGTGAAAAAAGTGAATCATTTATTTCTAATTTTCCTCAATAGTTGATATGAATATGGCACAATCATTAATAATGGATTTATGTCAGCGTGTTTTTATTTACAAGTGAAAAGAAAGTAAAAACACCAAAGAGACTAAAGGACGAAGGAAAAGGACAGGAGCCTTTCATTTGAAGCTCATGTAGATAATATAACCAGGATAGCATTCTTTCACCTCAGAAATATTGCCAAGATAAGAAATATATTGTCACCAAACGACGCAGAAAAACTAGTTCATGCTTTTATCACCTCTAGGTTGGACTATTGTAATGCCTTACTGTCTGGTTGTTCAGCTAGATGCATAAATAAGCTTCAGCTAGTCCAGAATGCAGCAGCGAGAGTCCTCACTAGAACCAGAAGATATGAGCACATCACCCCTATCTTATCTTCACTCCATTGGCTCCCTGTGAAATTTCGCATCGATTTTAAAATACTACTCTTGACATATAAAGCATTAAATGGTCTCGCGCCGCAGTACCTGAGCGAACTGCTAGTGTCTTACGATCCGCCACGCCTACTTCAATCAAAGGATGCAGGCTGCTTGTCAGTACCGCGTATTATTAAAACTACAGCTGGGGGCAGAGCTTTTTCCTACAAAGCCCCAAAGTTATGGAATAGTCTTCCAAATAGTGTTCGGGACTCAGACACAGTCTCAGTGTTTAAGTCCAGGCTAAAAACCTATTTATTTAATCTAGCATTTTTATAAATAGATTTGCCATAGGTAAAGGAGCAGATCTGGGGGACTCATGGACGTAGAGTATTATGGTGAACTGGTATGTTTGGATGCTGTCTTCCTCACTCTAATTGATCACTCAGGTTTGCTGACAGTGAGGTGATTGTTTGCTTTACATGTCAGGAAGCCCTCATGTTTGTGTTTCCTTCTGGCTCCTCCCTTTTAGTTATGATGTCATAGTTAGTCCTGCCGGAGTCTCTGCTTGCACTCTACAGTTAATATACATTCACATTATACATTGTGTGACTGTGACCATACCTAACTGTCATCTCTCCTCTTCTTCTCTTTCCCCCCCTCTTTCTTTTTCCTCTCTCCTCCTGTCCCCCCTTTCACTCTTTCTCTCTCTCTCTGTCGAGCTACACATGTCGTTCCTGAGCTGCCAGTGATCCAGACTCCCTCTGCCCTCCGGACCTGTCTGACCCATCCTGGTGCCCCGCTTCTGGCTGAAGATCTCGTCACATGGATGCCCCGTGTGTCTCTCTGGGATGCGTCTGGTGTCTGGGAATGATTCTCTCTACCTAGAAAATGGTTCTGGCCTTGACTGGTGTTGGCAACTGTTTCTCTGGGGACTTGACAGTTCGATAGTTCATGACTGGAACTTCTTACAAGTCTACCTGGGTCTTCAATAACTACCTGGACTCCATATTAACATCAATTAACATCAGCTATTATAGCTGAACTGCCTCCCACCCTACACACTGTATAAATGCAGATCATTTACTGCTTTCTGTTTCACCCAAATGAGGATGGGTTCCCTGTTGAGTCTGGTTCCTCTCAAGGTTTCTTCCTATTACCATCTCAGGGAGTTTTTCCTTGCCACTGTCGCCCTCGGCTTGCTCACCAGGGACAAACTGACCATTTTGATTCATACAAATTCACATTTAATACAAACTTAAATAATTCTTTTGACTATGTAAAGCTGCTTTGCGGCAATGAAAATTGCTAAAGGCGCTATACAAATAAAATTGAATTGAATTAAGAAGAGTGAATGTGTGTGACATTTGCAGAGAGTTTGTTACGTGTGTAAAGTGTGTTTATAAAGTGTATAATGAGTGTGTACAGTATGTGCAAAGTTTATAATGTGTAAAATGTGTGTGTAAAGTTTGTCATTTTGTAATGTATGTGTAAGGTGTGTGTGTGTGTGTGTGTAATGTGAAAGTAAAGTGTGTGTGCAAGGTGGTTTAAAAAATTGTGTATTGAGTTTATAATGTGTGTTAAATGTGTATAATGTTTATGCAGAGTCCATAAGGTGTGTGTTTATATAATCTGTGTGTGTAGGTCTTTACAAACACACACACACACACACACACTCACACACACATACACTTTTTATGAGCAAGTCAGTGTTTATAAGTCTTTGTTGTTTGTAGAAGCAGTTACTATGGAAGAACATGGAGTGCATGTTGATGTGTGTGTGTGTGTGTGTGTGTGTGCGCGTGTGCGTGTGCGTTGTTACCTGGCGAGACACCAGAGCACGAAGCCGAGTCCACAGTACGGGTCGAGGCAGATGGCGAGCTGGCGAGAGGAGTAGAGCTCACACTGCAGCTTTATGGAGCGACACAGAGCACTGACCGCCGAGTGAGAGATCTGATACACACACACACACACACACACACACACACAACTGATTAGACTCTCTCTCTCACACACACACACACACACACACACAACTGATTAGACTCTCTCTCTCACACACACACACACACACACACACACACACACATACATACACACACACACACATACACACACACATACACCTGATCAGTGTGTGTGTGTGTGTGTGTGAGAGTCTAATCAGTTGTGTGTGTGTGTGTGTGTGTGTGTATGGGAGTGTCTGTGTGTGTGTGTGTGTGTGTGTGTGTGTGTGTGTGTGTGTGTGTGTGTGTGTGTGTGTGTGTGTTCTCACCTTGACTCCAGTGAGCATGCCCGTGGTGGACACGCTGAAGTCCAGGTAAGCGATGACGTCAGCAGATGGAGGTTTGTAGACACTCTGAGGACGTTTACGAGGAAGATCATCTGAGAGACAGAGACAGAGCGTGAGGAGGACACTCTCTACAGGAGAGTACAGACCCACAGGAGAGTACAGACCCACAGGAGAGTACAGACCCACAGGAGAGTACAGACCCACAGGAGAGGACACACCCACAGGAGAGGACACTCCCTACAGGAGAGGACAGACCTACAGGAGAGTACAGACCTACAGGAGAGTACAGACCTACAGAAGAGTACAGACCCACAGGAGAGGACAGACCTACAGGAGAGTACAGACCCACAGGAGAGTACAGACCCACAGGAGAGTACAGACCCACAGGAGAGTACAGACCCACAGGAGAGTACAGACCCACAGGAGAGTACAGACCCACAGGAGAGGACACACCCACAGGAGAGGACACTCCCTACAGGAGAGGACAGACCTACAGGAGAGGACAGACCTACAGGAGAGTACACACCTACAGAAGAGTACAGACCCACAGGAGAGGACAGACCTACAGGAGAGTACAGACCCACAGGAGAGTACAGACCTACAGGAGAGTACAGACCTACAGGAGAGTACAGACCCACAGGAGAGGACAGACCTACAGGAGAGTACAGACCCACAGGAGAGTACAGACCTACAGGAGAGTACAGACCCACAGGAGAGTACAGACCTACAGGAGAGTACAGACCTACAGGAGAGTACACACCTACAGGAGAGTACAGACCCACAGGAGAGTACAGACCCACAGGAGAGGACAGACCTACAGGAGAGTACAGACCCACAGGAGAGGACAGACCTACAGGAGAGTACAGACCTACAGGAGAGGACAGACCTACAGGAGAGTACAGACCCACAGGAGAGGACACTCCCTACAGGAGAGTACAGACCTACAGGAGAGGACAGACCTACAGGAGAGTACAGACCCACAGGAGAGGACACTCCCTACAGGAGAGTACAGACCTACAGGAGAGGACAGACCTACAGGAGAGTACAGACCCACAGGAGAGGACACTCCCTACAGGAGAGTACAGACCTACAGGAGAGTACAGACCTACAGGAGAGTACAGACCCACAGGAGAGTACAGACCCACAGGAGAGTACAGACCTACAGGAGAGTACAGACCCACAGGAGAGTACAGACCCACAGGAGAGGACACTCCCTACAGGAGAGTACAGACCCACAGGAGAGGACACACCTACAGGAGAGGACACACCCACAGGAGAGTACAGACCTACAGGAGAGTACAGACCTACAGGAGAGTACAGACCTACAGGAGAGTACAGACCCACAGGAGAGTACAGACCCACAGGAGAGTACAGACCTACAGGAGAGTACACACCTACAGGAGAGTACACACCTACAGGAGAGTACAGACCTACAGGAGAGTACAGACCCACAGGAGAGTACAGACCCACAGGAGAGGACAGACCCACAGGAGAGGACAGACCTACAGGAGAGGACAGACCCACAGGAGAGGACAGACCTACAGGAGAGGACAGACCTACAGGAGAGGACAGACCTACAGGAGAGTACAGACCCACAGGAGAGTACAGACCCACAGGAGAGTACAGACCCACAGGAGAGGACACACCTACAGGAGAGTACAGACCCACAGGAGAGTACAGACCTACAGGAGAGTACAGACCGAGCTTTAACGACTCGTCACGTCTGCAGTGTTTCTCCACAGCAGCTCACACTCTGATAGTGCGGGGTGTTCGTGGTGAGTGAGGTGGGTGTGGTGAGTGAGGTGGGTGTGGTGAGTGAGGTGGGCGTGGTGAGCGAGGTGAGCGTGTTGAGCGAGGTGGGCGGGGTGAGCGAGGTGGGCGTGGTGAGTGAGGTGGGCGTGGTGGGGGTGGTGAGTGAGGTGAGCGTGGTGGGGTGGTGAGCGAGGTGGGGGTGGTGAGCGAGGTGAGCGTGTTGAGCGAGGTGAGCGTGTTGAGCGAGGTGGGCGTGGTGAGCGAGATGGGCGTGGTGGGGGTGGTGAGTGAGGTGAGCGTGGTGAGCGAGGTGGGCGTGGTGAGCGAGATGGGCGTGGTGGGGGTGGTGAGCGAGGTGAGCGTGTTGAGCGAGGTGGGCGTGGTGAGCGAGGTGGGCGTGGTGAGCGAGATGGGCGTGGTGAGCGAGGTGAGCGAGGTGGGGGTGGTGAGCGAGGTGAGCGTGTTGAGCGAGGTGAGCGTGTTGAGCGAGGTGGGCGTGGTGAGCGAGGTGGGCGGGGTGAGCGAGGTGAGCGTGTTGGGCGTGGTGAGCGAGGTGGGCGTGGTGAGCGAGGTGGGCGTGGTGAGCGAGGTGGGCGTGGTGAGCGAGGTGGGCGGGGTGAGCGAGGTGGGCGGGGTGAGCGAGGTGGGCGGGGTGAGCGAGGTGAGCGTGTTGGGCGTGGTGAGCGAGGTGGGCGTGGTGAGCGAGGTGGGCGTGGTGAGCGAGGTGGCCGTGGTGAGTGAGGTGGGCGTGGTGAGTGAGGTGGGCGTGGTGCTCATACCTGTATCAATGATGATGGGCCAAGTTTTTATGTTAACTGAAGCAGCAGCTTCTTTAGATCTGAGAATCTTGGTGAGAATCTGAGTGGTGAGGATGCAGGCGGCTTTACTCACCTGTAAGAGACAGAACACACACACACACACACACACACACACACACTCGTTCATCGCTTACACACCCCTCACAACATACTGCACCATTCAGTCTAACGCAATGCGTCTAACATTCAGAGCTTTAGAGGGAAGAGACACTGAGTGACGGGGAAAGTAACTGTCACGGTGATTATTTTCCTACAACAGCGTTCCCTCCGTATGTACAGGTTAGGGTTAAGTTAGCTAACTTAAACATCATCATTCATTTCTTAATTCATATCTAGAAATAACAAAACAATTGTTTGGTAAACAAGAGAGACTAAATAATGTATGTAATTTCTGATCAGAGTACAGGCAATCACACACACACACACACACACACACACACACACACTCACATCAATGATCATGCGGACTGTAGGCAGCGTGGCTGAGAGGTTCTGTGGGTGTGGCGGCCTCACGGTGACGGGAATACACCCGGCATACAGACAGCCATAAAACGCTGCAATCAGATCAATACCTGCACACACACACACACACATACACACACACACACACACGCACACATTTTATATAAAACTTTGGTAGTAGACTAGTAAACCTAGTAGACTGAGCTCATCTGATGGTAAAAAGGTGATTATGTTTATTTAAATTGTAATAAATTAGTGAAATGTTTAAAACTTTACATTTGATAATAAATGATTCATCTTCACTTCTTTGTGAGTTTCTTTTTCTAATGAAGTGAAATTTGATCATGCTGTGTTTCCTCTACGTTGTGTTCACTCTATAACATCATGCAGCGCCAGGAGATCATTAATATTCATTATTCCCTTACTAATATTCACGACACACTCATCAGTAATCACTAATATGTGCGCATGTGTGTGTGTGTGTGAGTGTGTGTTTTCACCTGGTGGGTACAACAGCACAACGTTCTCCCCAATGCTAATTCCACTTCGTTCCATGAGAGCAGCGGCGATCTTCTCAGCTCTTTTGTGTAGTTGTACACACGTCGCTGTGCACACTGCCACGCCCTGCTCACTCAAACATGCACATGTTAACTAGACACACTATTTATATACAAACACTTTCTGTCCATATGCAGGTTTCAGGTCCGCAATGCAGACACAGTTCAAAAGCTGATAGTGTGTGTGTGTGTGTGTGTGTGTGTGTGTCTTGCCTTTGCATTCAGCAGCACATAGAGCACGTGGTCCGGGTCTGTCTGCGCTCTCCACTGCAGAGCCTCGGTCAGATACTGGTGCTAAAACGAGGAGGGGAAACACTTTCTTATACCTTATCGTTTCTATGGCAACGACGATTAAAGCCTGTGTGGTTCAGTGTTTAGGTGCAGGAGAAATAATCAATAATCAGGGAAATAGTCAACTTCAGCATGTAACAGTAACTTCAATTCATCACACTGTACAGTAATACCTCTCATATACAGTGTGTGTGTAGTAGTCTGCTAGAAGTGTGTCATACAGGTATATGTGTCATCATAAGAGTTTCATTAGTCTGTAATAAGTCTTATAAAAATGTGAAGAGTGACTTCAGAGTGCTATAAGACTCTCACAAGAGGAACAGGAGTGACACAGGACTGTCATGAGACTATCATGAGACATAATGGACATTCCATAAGAGTGTGATGTGCAGTGCTGGGAGACGTTACATCTTAAAGTAACTAATTACGTTACAAAATTACTGTCTTTAAAAAGTAATCAGTTACATTACAGCGTTACTTTCTGATAAAAGTAACTAGTTCAGTACTTTTCCACTGCAGAAAATGAAAACTCCTTTGTGATTCCTCATGCGTGTTGTTTTAGTCAAGACCTTTATAATTATTCTACCATCATCACTCAGTGAAGTTTGGCCCATAATCTGTTAACTACTAATACCCCCATCTCACCTACTAATACCCCTATCTCACCTACTAATACCCCCACCTCACCTACAGATACCCCCATCTCACCTACTAATACCCCTATCTCACCTACTAATACCCCCATCTCACCTACTAATACCCCTATCTCACCTACTAATACCCCTATCTCACCTACTAATCCTCCCATCTCACCTACTAATACCCCCATCTCACCTACTAATACCCCTATCTCACCAACTAATACCCCCACCTCACCTACAGATACCCCCATCTCACCTACTAATACCCCCATCTCACCTACTAATACCCCCATCTCACCTACTAATACCCCTATCTCACCTACTAATACCCCTATCTCACCTACTGATACCCCCATCTCACCTACTGATACCCCCATCTCACCTACTGATACCCCACCTCACCTACTGATACCCCCACCTCACCTACTGATACCCCCACCTCACCTACAGATACCCCCATCTCACCTACTGATACCCCCATCTCACCTACTGATACCCCATCTCACATACTAATACCCCTATCTCACCTACTAATACCCCCATCTCACCTACTAATACCCCTATCTCACCTACTAATACCCCTATCTCACCTACTAATACCCCCATCTCACCTACTAATACCCCTATCTCACCTACTAATACCCCCATCTCACCTACTAATACCCCCACCTCACCTACAGATACCCCCATCTCACCTACTAATACCCCTATCTCACCTACTAATACCCCCATCTCACCTACTAATACCCCTATCTCACCTACTAATACCCCTATCTCACCTACTGATACCCCCATCTCACCTACTGACACCTCTATCTCACGTACTAATCCCCCCACCTCACCTACTGATACCCCCACCTCACCTACTGATACCCCCACCTCACCTACAGATACCCCCATCTCACCTACTGATACCCCCATCTCACCTACTGATACCCCATCTCACATACTAATACCCCCTTCTCACCTACTAATACCCCCATCTCACCTACTGATACCCCCATCTCACCTACTGATACCCCACCTCACCCACTGATACCCCTATCTCACCCACTGATCCCCCTATCTCACCTACTAATACCCCCATCTCACCTACTGATACCCCATCTCACCTACTGATACCCCCATCTCACCTACAGATACCCCCATCTCACCTACAGATACCCCCATCTCACCCACTGATACCCCCATCTCACCCACTGATACCCCCATCTCACCCACTGATACCCCCATCTCACCCACTGATACCCCTATCTCACCCACTAATCCCCCTATCTC